>NW_010307146.1:53929-126702 GCF_000700745.2 Antrostomus carolinensis
ACACAATTGAGTCAAGCCAACTTGGAATCAACGGGAACAGACGTGATCCAAAACCAGAACTTTGTTTTCTTTTAGAGGAAAATTATATCAGTTTTGTTCACTTCTCATTGCTACAAAAAGATCACTCTCTAGGAAGCACTTCTCACCATGAACTGTAACAAACTCCTATTATTTTTAATATTTGACTTAACACTGGGATTCCTAAGCCTGCAGGGGGACAGTACAGGGGTCCCACAAAGAGGAACAGAAAAAATGCCTAAATCTGTTGTGAGTCTAACAGTTAATTCTAGTAATCACAGAGAGAATCAAAGTAATTTGTTTTTCAAAAGGAAAAGCAAATCTTAATATTAAGTCTTTTAAAAGTTCAAAATGCCTAATATTTCAAAAAACCCAGAGACAATCTCAGTGTTTTTTAAAAAGCAGTCAGTTCCTAGCAGTGGATCAAGCCTGAAAGAGAAGAATTGACATAACCTTTCCTTAAAGTTGAACATGACTGAGTAGTTGCTGCTAACTTTCTCTCTATTATTCAGTGCCATCAGAGTTCACAGATTATTTAATAAAGATGGTAGTATAATTAAATCACACACTATCTTCCTGGGACAAATACTTTTGAATACCTACCCCATCATGACTACAGTTCCCATTTTGATTGTCTCATTAGTGGGAATGGTATTCAGAAATGTTACACATAGCTTCTGAACAGCCAGCCCTTTCCATCTAAAGCACTCAACTGAGTAGATACGTTGGTGGCACTTACAGATAGCTGCCTGAACGGGATACTTAAGTCTGTCTCTTATAAACATCCGGCTTATTAGTTTATGAAAAATCTCTCGCTCTGCTACATACATTTTCAAAGCCATCCTTATCTACATAATTCGTTTTAAAATTCTTAAATGTACATCCATTTTTTCATAGGCTTATAATTACACCAAATGCTTAACTTTAGCATTTTTAGGAAGAGACTTTTCAATTATTATCAGAGTAAGAGCAATCACAACAGAAGATGTTTCTGTACACACATCCCTCTCAAAAAATGAAGCACAGCCTCACAATTCATGTGGTTTGTTACCATGAAGAAATCAATTCTCTCATTGTTCAATTTGACTAAGTAAACTGTGAGGAGTAAAATTAAATATGGTGTGAAAGTCCAAGAAAAAAATATTTATCCATAGTGGGAGTATGGTATTAATATTATTAACATTATTCATACAGCATTTTGCTGTACTAGATAGATTTTGAAGATCTTATATACACAGAACTTAGTAGATTGACCCTACTGGCTTGTACAGAAAAGTGCATTTCAGACTAAACCGTTGAGGTATTTTTGAAAATTCTGTCTAGTAAAATTTTGTCTTATTTTTCCAATTTCACTGGCAAAAGCCAATTTAAAAACCTTTTATTTTAAAACAGACCATGTGACATTTTACTGAAGAAATATGAATGCTTGAATTTTGCCTGCTGAGGTTAAAAGTACTGAAAAAACTTTTACAGTAACATGCCCATGCCTGGCTGGCTTTGGTTTATTCATCTAGTATGAAGACGGCTTGCTCAGAAGTGACAGCAGGAAGGCTGCCTGAATCAAAAACTTTTTCCACCCTTTGAATGGACAGATCATGAACACCAGTCATTTTCTGCAACCCCCACACCCCCTAGAAGAGTTTAACCCTTTTATTTCTGGTGAACAGGAATCAACGCATGTTCCTCACATCAGCACCAGTAACAGGGTTATGGTGTTGACTAAGATCAGGAGTTACGAGACAATGTCCCTTTCATCCCTGCTTCAATATTGACTATTGCTTCTACCTCTCTGAAGTAGAAACATCTTTTTTCTTAAGTTCATTTGCTCCAAAACACTTGTTACATCAATTTAACAGATTTTAAAGTATGTAAAGGCCAGCTTTTGCTGTGGCTGTTCCCCAAGTACTGTGGCTGAAGTGAACACTACAGTTGATCTCGAAGCAGAAAAGCCCCCTGGGCAGGTCTGTGCCTTTGGCTTCATACAGAGGCTACGTAACCTCAGTAGGTCTGAAGAGCTCCTTAAGCTCTGCTAGCCTGTCTTTAGTCACCAGAACTGTCCTCAGACAGCTAGACACAAAGGTCACTTAACTCTACTGAGGTTGCTCTTCTATGTTAAAATTTTGAGCTACTTTTAAATGAGAAGTCCAGATTCTTGTTTTTTGTATCTTCTTTTCCTCTTTGAAAAGTACAGAACAGAAATGAAAAAGGTGTGTGGAAAGGACTGTTCATAACTTTTAATTTTGTTTATTCTATATATCAGAATTTGCGTAAATGGCCTCTGCCATATTTGTCAAAACTTTGTGCAAATTTTATGGATTGCAACAATGATATAGTAAAGTCTTACAGGAGAAAAGTATTCCTCCTGCCCTTTGCTGTCCAGTATATTTACAATCACCACAAATCACCACATCTCTACGATACTGAGTAGCCCCAGTTGGCCAGGAATGGACAAGAGTCAGCAGATTTTTAAAACAGTTTACGTCTAGGCTGCAAACAGATAGTAAAGCTTAGTAATAGTTTTGTATTGTTGAGTAGTCATTTGAGAAGCAGGTTTGGTGGAAGAAAAGAGAAAAAGGAAGAGTAGGCAGAAACTCACCAATTTGACCCTCTGCCCCGGGGTGGCACTGATTTCCCATGTGCACTCCTTTCTGCTGGGATACTTGTCAGGCCAGTTGGGACTCATGATGATGCCGTTGGGACTGTGGATCTTCTGTTCACACTCAGCTGTGCCAACAGTGATAGCATCAGTTAGTCTGGGGGTCTGCATTCAGAGACAGCCAGAAAAGTACTCTTTTTTGTCAGGCAACCCACTGAACGGAAGGGATCTTTGGAAAGACAGCTAGGTGTGCTCTTCAGTGCACAAGATCATGTTCTTCCCCTTTGGTAAATGCTTTATGCCAATTAACTCAGCATGCTTGCTTATTGATTGTTGTGAAACATACACTGTTGTTTACAATGAATAGCTTTTTTAAAAAAATAATTATAAAGTAATATACATAAGGTAAGTATTAAATTAAATAAAATATTTCACTATTCCCCCCATTCTACATACAAATAAGTATGAAAATCCATATGAGAAATCTTGCTACTCCAACTTCAAATGATATTTCTTCAACATTTCCTTTTTCTCTCTTCTCACTAACTTTTATACTGCAGCTACAGAGCAATCATTTTGATTTCTAAACCACAGTTTCTAGGGACATATATACAACTAGAGAATAGCTAAGACTAAATTGTGAGTATGTACCAAGAACAGCTTAGTCATTCACATCGTAAGAATCACCAGAAGTGCGTCTCTATGAATAAATACAAAGAACTAAAAGAAGACAAGAAGAAAACCAGTTTCATTTTTGTATTTGTTTTTTTTTAACAATCTTAAATTGCTTTATAAACATCAAAGAATTATTCAACAGGAATCTTTTAGAGCAGGCAAGTGTCATTCCAAAACCAGTGATAATGCAAGTGATTCACAAAGGGTACATCTTTACTTGCAAATTAAGTCTATGCTAGAATACAGCCTTGAGAAATTACAGCAGCTCACATGATATTGCACACTTGAGGTTCATTTGCAGATAATCTAAATTCTACTTAAGCCCCAAAGCCTACTGTTTCCTTGGAAGTAGCCGCACCTTGAGACAGCAAATAGGAAGAAAGATGCGTTAGGACTTGACTGGAATTTAGATTGTCTGAATATGTCCCCTAAAATAAACCCAGAAAGCCAGATATAGTTCCAACCTGACTGTGAGGAAACTAACTGCTACTGATAGGAGAAAATGACAACTTTACCAGGCTTCTCTCCAGAAACTCTATCCCTGTGTTTAATACAGCATTAGATAAATAATCCGTCACAGCTTTAAATGTTCTATACTTCACAGCACTATTAAAAGTAGTGCTCCCTGCCAGTGTACCAAGTTTTCTAAACCACATTCCTGTGGACCTCAAACTCAGCTACACACAAATGCTGGCGATGAAGGGGATGGGAAAGGGGAAATAGGAGAGTGTTTAAGTCCAAATGTCTAAGCACCCATTACCAAGACCTTTCTTTTATTTTCTTTTCCTTGGAAGGAGAGCTGCAGAGATCTTTCTGTACGACAACTGTTCTGTATAATCAACCGTTCCAATACCTTAGCACTTACCCTCCTTGCAGTCATGTTTGTTTTCATGTAGCACAAATCCATTTCGGCACTGGCAAACATAGCTTCCTACTGTGTTGATGCACTCATGCTGGCAGCCACCATTGTCCTTTGAACATTCATCCTTGTCTAAGAAACACACAAGAAGGTCAGGTGAGCATCACAGCTAGCAGTAGCCCTTGTTACCAAAAAGAAAAAGGTTTAGCATAGTGTTTGAGTACAGAAAAGGATAAACTAAAGCACAGTCACTCTTCTCAGTATGGCAGTTTCATGGTACCTTTGTTCTAGCCACTCATTGCTCAGCCTGCAACCTTGCACCACGGCACAAATAGTTTGTCTCATCTTTCTAGGAAGTGAGATGTAGTTCCTAGGGGAGAGGAACACAAGTAAAACAAGCAAGCTAAACCAAAGGAGATAAAACAATTACCAGCATTTACTCTTTCAAGAGTTCTAACTGGTAAAATTTCATAAATATCTCATCCAAAGTTTTATTTCAGTAAACAAGAGGAGTTTAATTTATGGACAATACATAAAAGTATTCCAACTTTATGCAAATTCCACAATTTAATGGTGGTGCGTTGAAAGGAATATGTAGGCCAAGCAAGATTTCAGGCTTTGCACATTAAGCATGTAAAAAAAGATGGATTCAACATAAACTTTTTTAATAAGTTGATTTCCACCCCCCCCACCCCCAGCAGAGTGACAGCGTGCTTTACTTTTAATGATTCTGGACATTACAGAACATCACAAAAAGAAAAACATTTCATTGAAAAACATACAAAAGAAACTGGCATTAATTATTTCAAGAAGATCTACAACATAGCATGCAGTGCTGTTTATTAACATATAATCCTTTAAAAGAGCTTTTAGTGTGTTAGAAGTAAGCAGAGAGTAGGGGAGGAAATATGACCTGCATTAAACAGCTACAAATTCATTGCATGGAAAAAAGCCAAACTAGATTAACAGGCTGTCATTCTAGCAAGTGGCCTCAGCTGCCACCCTTCTCTGTCATTCAGCTGTTGTCATTTTAAGCAAGGCTGGTCCATTTAAAAGAAGCAGGCTGCTCCTGACTTAAATATATATACACACATACATGTATATACGTATGTGCATGAATATACCTAAATACATGTATAGACACATGTATATACACCCTGAGATATAAAAATACATACTTATATAAATATCTATACATAACCACACATACACATATTAAACTCTGTCTTACAAACTGTGTCATTTCAACATGCAAAAGAAAGGAGATAAAAAGCAAAGTAATTGTGATCATCCCAAAAGTCCAGTTGTTGTGGGGCTGGAATGCAGAATATTCACCCCCTTCAGCCTCATGGAAAGCAGCAGTAAGCGTTATCTCCAAACAAGGTAACATGTAATGTTTCAGACTTTAGCAGGCACAGTAAGAATTTCTATAGATTACAAGCCACCAATGATAATTTGAGTCTTTTTTTGTGTGTGTCTTACATACGTATTTTTTCCATGCCTTTACTGACACTCATACTCAGTAACACAACAGAGGAAGTTTGTATTATAATTGCATACACATCAGCTTTATCTGCCAAAATGTATGCAACACTTGACCATTGCAGGTCTTTCCATAAAAATCATCTTCTCCTTATAATATATAATGATAACGTACATTAATAGAAAAATTCTGCAAGTCAGACTTAAGTATGCACTGCATTTTGTCCTGTAAATCTCAAATCTGTTTGCACTGAAAGTTTTTGGAAGCTTTCTGCAGATATGAATAGATTTGAAGGTTAAGAAACAGTTGAAAACATAGGTAGCTGCCAGAATCATACATCCAAAGGCTTATACTAGTTGTCATTTTGATTAGGAAGGAAGCATAAAAGCTCCACAATACACTGTCTATGCACCTTGCAATGCAAGTCCCAAAATGAGGTAGTAAATCTGTTTAATTTCAAACAAAGGTTTTAGTCTTTCATCTTTGCAAAAGCAAGCACTATCACAAATTAATTCCATGTTGCAAGTGAAATAACAAGCAAATGAGAAATTAGATATAATATGAACAAAACTCTTCAGTATTCCCCTCCTAAGCATTAATTTGTAGTTTTCTAACAAAATAACAAAATAAGTGGAAGGCAAGCTCAAAATGCATTCAAGTTAGGCTTTCAAGTACAGAGTAGGTATACAAATTCTAAATAAAAGCCCTGTCTATTTTCATCTTCCACCAAAGTGTGTGAGAATACCGAAAAGTATTTTAACATCAAATAAGCTTATATTCTGTAAAATAATCTCTTAAGAGAAGTGCATAAGCAAACAGTCCCATGATGAACCTTCTCAGAGATAAAACAATGGACAGAAGGTAGAAAGGAAAAGCTTCACAACATATTTGAATCACAATAATTACTTGTACATGGTTAATCAAGGATGCAACTGTTGAACAAGCCTTCCTCACACTTCATAATTTGGAACAGACTTTCTGTCAAATTGATTGCCCAGTTTCAAAATTCATGAAAAAGCAATTAGTCTGTATTAGTTATAGGAACAAATGTTTTGCCACGTAAAAACAAAGCCATTTGTTATACTGACAGATGGAAATGAGTCTCCCCATTCTGAATGGATACTTTCTTTCTTTTCTTATTTCCGTACTCAGAACAGGGAAAGATCCATTCTCAACAAAATGTTAGATTGAATCATTCAGAGGACAAATGGTCGTACCTCTGAGACCCTCAGAGGCCACCAGTCTGTGAATAATACGTACTCGGCCTGAAGGGACCTGTATCAAGTCCTTGCAAGATTCAAAAACAAAAATTCTCTCTTTGCAGCCAGCTTTCTTGTCTGTGGAAAAAAATGTACCAGGATGGCACCAGAGATGAGTTTGTGCTCCAAAACAAATTTTCTCAAGGCTAGAAACATTCTAGCTTTCTCTTTTTAATTGCTCAATGAATCATAACCCAAGAAAAAAATGTCCCAACAAACCTAACTTCTATATTACATCAAACACCATGTATGTTTTGAATGATCATGCAAAAAAACATGTTTATTTAAAACACTGAAGTAACTCTAAAACTTATGATAAATGGAAGTAGTTTAGCGACATATTATCACAGGATATTAATCATACAACTACACAAAAACTGATTTAAAGAAATTATTAGGCTATCTTCTCAGAAAAAGAAAAAAATATGTGTGTATATATTATTTTTATCTTTTTCACTCCCTAGAGAGGAGTTATTTTACACTCCTTTAGTCTAATGTGCCCAGCAGACTGCAATAGGTCACTGTCTTCTAACAAGAGGAGAGAAAGAAAGGACAGAAGAAAGAGAGAGGGAGAAAGAATAAAAACCTAATTACTGGAAGCTCTTAAGTTTAGAAGCCTAATATCCAATTCCAAAAATCTTTAATAAAAGTTTTAAAAATATTATATATCGTGACTCCTGGTTTCTTTTTATCCAAGAAACTCGATTATAAATATACAAGAGTGTCTCTGGAGATTAGCTAGATCTCTGCAACAGCTCCAAACTGAGCTTTTTTCTGAACTGCCCCATCAAGTGTAAAGTTTACAGAATGTTGAAAAAAAAGTTTTTCTCACTTTCCAGTAGCACCTGTCTGGCTGTTAACACCATTTTACAGCCAAAAATGTAATTGCGTGTTGTCTTATATCAACATAAATTACCTTCCTAACGCAGGTCATCTGTTGCCCTGTGTCACTGTTTTCTTTCACAGTTTATCACAGTCAGTTTCAACCACTCAAAAACTGCTTTCTGTCATCTGAGCCGGCGCTGTGCCATGCTTTCTCAAGTTTAGCCATGGCTGTAGAATTCATCACCAAAAGAGTTTCAAAACAAACAAACAAACAAGTTCTGTGGCTGTGCTTGAGGAACATAATACAGTTCCTAATCTTCAAATTAATATAATTTATCCACCTGTCTCTCTTGCTGAGCATTGCACATGCCCTTTACCAATGAATAGACTGCAAGATGCAGTATTTTACTCATTACTGATTTTTTTCATTATGTATCTCTTTATAATTAAATGCTTACACATATTTCTATTGTGATTTAATTAATATAGTTGTTAAATGCCTTCCAACATCTTAGACACTAGCACTAAGTATTTCTCTGCAGACATAATTCTGAAAGTATTGTATTCTGAAGACAAGTATGCAAAAAACCCCCACTTCATCAGCTGAATAGTAATAGTAATCAGCTACCAACTCCCAAAATTTAAAATACTTGAAGTCTCAAGTTAGTTCTTCATTAACAGACCAATGGCATATTATGTACATGTCAAGGAATTCGGGGGTGAGAAAGTTATAGTGTTTTATGGTCACCATGAGAGTTTTGTCTGATGCATTATTCAGAGATGACAACCTCTTTTTAGATACTTTAAGTTCTGAAGTTTGATTTGTCTCAGACATTACAAAGTTTGTGTTTTGATCAGAAAATATTCTCAAAAGGGGAAAGCCAGACAACAGAGAAGACTAGAATCTGCTAGAAATTATAACAATGGGAAAAGAATTGACAAAGAATAAAAATAAAATACAAAGTGTCTGAACTCATATGAAATGAGAGAAGAGATTATGGCAGAAATGTATTACGAAGCATTCAGTAAATTTATATGTTCAGCATGTCCGCAAAACATAACTTCTGAACTAGAGAGCTTACACAAATTACAAAGCTATCACTGCCAATCTTATCTGGCATAGCTGTATAGATCCTGTAAATACACAAAAAACTTAATTTGCAGGTCATTTTTAGAACTGGAATATGTCAATACTTACTCCTGTAAAAAGTCAAAATATATGACAATTCCTACTGGTGCTACTAGGCCAACATGAAATGACTATTTGTGTAACCATTTCTAGGGGGAAGCTCTGTTGTGCATATAACATTTATTTACTACAAATCGTGAGTAAACCTTGAAAGCTTCCTGCTAATGTAAAATATAGATTTGAAAGTAAAGAGTGCTACTATATGTAAAGAAGAATCTGAAAGACTATGACCATAGAAATGTGATTACTAGAAAAAATAACATGCCAGTAGGAGGTAAAATGTTTGTTAATTTTTTTGTATGAGATGAAACACTTTTTTCATCATTCATAATTGCTTAAGAAAAACATTGAAGCAGTCATAATGAGAAAAGACTGAAAGTCTAAATGGTTTGTGTTAACGGTTATTTTCCTCACATTCCAAACCATATCACTTATACAATATATTGATTCTAATTACTTGGTCAAAGTTAAGTTAGTTCTTAAAGCTAA
Organism: Antrostomus carolinensis; assembly: GCF_000700745.2. Classification (NCBI taxonomy): domain Eukaryota; kingdom Metazoa; phylum Chordata; class Aves; order Caprimulgiformes; family Caprimulgidae; genus Antrostomus; species Antrostomus carolinensis. Next base: position 63,323 of record NW_010307146.1, read on the forward strand.
CCAAATAAATACTATTTTCAATTCAGCTTTGATAAAATATTTTAGCAAACAAATGCTAATAACAGTGCCTGGTAATACATTTTGCTACATGCTAAACATAATCAGGATTCTCCAGATTCAGATTTTTAACTGCTATCAAAAAACTTGGGGCAGAATTCAAATCCCAAATGCTTCTGAACTACTTCTAGTTTGGACAGGACTGTCGTGTTGTTTTACACAAGATAACATAGCGACACATGTGTGAATGTGTAAACGCACAAGAAAAACACTAAGCAAAATGCTACTACTTAACACCAGGTGGTACCCTGCCACAGCCAGATTATAATATTGTCGTCTAGTCTCAATGGGTATTTGCAAAGATCACTGTTGTGCAAATATTTCCTCACATCTTCAGCTTCACTCACATCTAACTTTATTCAAGGATGCATGTCCTCAGATGTTATAAACTTCCAGGGCTCTGATCTGCCTCAGTTAAATAATACTCATAACTAAAAAGACATACATCTTTGCAAGAGCAAGGTCTTAAACTCTGTTCTTCTGCAAAACATTAAGAAGTGCAAAGTTTGGCAAGAAAGTAATGATAATGTTAAACAAATGTTGTAGCACAAAGTAGTAATTTCATAACTAGTGCATTAAGAGACCTGAGTGCAAAAAACACAAGTGTACACAATATGTAATTCATATCACATTACAACCAGGATTTGAAAAAATAGCAACAAAGCTTGAGATAAAACAAATCTAATCAAAATTTTTAAAAACTTAGTAAATTTGTTTTTCCTCTGTATCTCACAAAGCTCATTTACCTCTGTCTAAAAATATATGTGTTCCATAAATTTTCTACTATATACAGACTTTACAATTCAGAACAGTATTTTTAGACAGGAGAGTGGTTTATGCTTATACAAATAAAACGAAGTCAAAGCTACCAGGAAAACTATAAGGGAAAAGGTCACTCACTCTTATACCAAAATACATTAGTCAGTGTATGCTCAGAGGCACTCACAGGTACACAAGAGTGATTTTCTATACCTGAGAAGAAGTGTGCCTTGAAGCCTTTTTTTGACACAGTGTTGTCAGATCTGAACTCAATTCGCATGTTGTTGTACTGAGAGGTGATAACTTCAGGCACTTCTGTACCACAGAATTTACCATGTAGTTTAGAATCAGAAGAAAGGCCGCTACGAATCTCCACATAATCGTATTTGCAAACCTGAGAAAAGAAATAACTTTTTTTTTGTTATCCAAAAAGAAAGGCATGAAGTTATTTACAAATGCAAGAACTCTGATTGTTATACACTGCTTGATAATAAAGGATAATAATATCTTTTTTGACTTTTCCCTGAAAAGGCACTCTGAAAACATTTGTAAATGCTTACAAAGGTTTACTGATTTTATGTAAGAATATCTTAAGGTCACTAAGGCATAGCTGCACTATGCATTACATTCAAAATTATATTTTGATAGATACTAATCTGTGTTTAGCATCGAAATTTCAGCATGCTTAGTAATGTTTCCATTTAATCTAAAAGGTAGAAATACCAGTGACATTAGACCAAAATCTAGAAATATTCACCCTAAAAATTATACCTATTTTGCGCCGCAAACCATATAGCCAGACCTACAAATTTTCTACTGCTCACATCTCATAGATTTTTTTTAAAAAAATATTTTAATTTAGAAGCTTACAAGATAAGTTTTTACCATGATGTATTTAAGATTTTTTTTTTTTTTAACAAATAAATAAATCAATACTATTAAAACTATACACCGTTCTTTAACAGTAGCGTAGCTATAATTTGGAGGTCTGATACATGTCATTTTCATTAAAAGGTTGAAAATAAAAAACAGTAAAATAATGTAATAAAAAAAAATCCTTATGCAAGGCCTACTACTCGTGATAATACTTTCAGTGCATAATCCCTTGGTCAACCTAAAGCCTTCCACCCAAAAACTTCTAAGCTTCTTAGTCTCAACTATCAATCATTTAATCAAAAATGTCCCAGCTGTCTGCAATTAATAGCTTAAGAGAAAACAGTGGCCAGGAGGATTCATATAGAGCTTAGATTGTCCACTAAATCCAAGTTATATTCAATAAACCACAATTTCTAGTCAAAAAAGAAATGTCAGGGGAGCTGAAGGGGTACTATAGAAACAGCTGTTTTAGCCTTTTTTTCTCTCTCTCCTTATGCAATATTAAATGACTATCAACATTTCCAATTTTTGCAATATAATACATTCTAGACTTAGATTAAATTTTCATTGTTACTGGAACAATTTTCTTATGTTGCAGAGTTGAAAGTGACTAATTCAGTTGAAATTACTTTTGCACAATACAAAAAACCCAAAGATTTATAAAAATTGAGTTACTGCTACATGCTGATTTATATTAATTCTAAGATAAATTCATACTAATGCATGTGATTTTCAAATATAATTCACAATGTTAATAAATCACAGCAGTTTCAGCAATACATCAGTGGTGAGTTTTGATGGTTTCATGGTTTTAGATTAGAAACTAAATGTAATTTCAGATAGGTCTAACTTCATAAAACACTATATTAAAGACAATAATTACAAGTTAAATGTAAGATTAAGATTGTAAACAGTAAATGTAAAATATTAAAATTGTAATATTTGAAAAGACATACTAACCAAACATATTAAAATTAGAGAATTTGCTCTAAAATGTACACATTTTAAGTCTGCACTCAGACAACATACTAAAATGTTCCGGATATTATGGGGGGTTTTTTTCTGATTTTTACAGGTACCATTCTCAGTACTACTACTTAGTAATAGAAAGCTGAAGCTGATTAAGTAGCACAGGAGAGGATCAAACCAAAGTTCTAAATGTTGAAAATATTTTCCACATCTGCTGAAGTTATGTATCTTGTATGACCTTAGAAAATTGATTTAAATTCATTATACACTAGTTGTCTTCCTTGCAAATCTGGCCTAAGTACCAAGGAAGTACAGGAAAACTGCTTTATGATTTGTTCAAATGGTAATTCAATTTTAGTTCTTTGGGTTTTGTATGATTTTATTACACCATTTGGCTTTCTTGTAATGATGATGATAAGAGGACATCAATGTAAACATGGTAAAAAAATCATTTAAAATAATTTGGAATTTCATAGACTTTAGAACACACCCTAAATTATTTTTAAAACTAAAATCTCACATTGCTGCCTCTGTAAACAATTTTGAGATATTTCAGAGAAGCCATGTTTGTTTCTTAGTTATATGCAGAAGCCTGCATTGTTTCTTCATTATAAATTAAACTCCAACTTTTAACACTTCACAGCCCATGCCCAAAACACAGTACATCTCCACATCAAAAACATTGCTACAGATTTGTTTAGTCAGAAATAAAGTCATAGGAGATGGACTCTTACTGCCACATGAAGAATATACAGATAAACTCAATGGCTACAGCATGTTATGGCAAGAGTACAGCAAGGGAACTCGATGGTATGACAGAGTGGTGCCTAGGAAGCAAAATAAAGGCTGAAAAGTTGATGTTGAAACCTGTATTTCACCCAAAACCCAAAACCACCCCATTTTGTTTAAAACTGTAGGCAGCAGCCCTTACCACATGGAGGGCTCTGCCATACCCCTCTCCCCAACCTGGGGAAGAGATCCTCCATGCCTCTGGGGGCTGCCCAGCTCAAACACTGCTGCTATTCTGTTGTGCCTTGTTTCTGGTACTGCTCCTTTTAAAATATTCCCCCCTGAGATATTTGTAAGTGATTTAAATGCTCCCTTGCTCCGTCACTAACCAGAGCTTATGTATACTCTTTGTACTCATAGTCTGTAAAGATGATTTGGTTTCTCCAGATTTTCTTCTCTTGAATTCTTTCCAATATGCCTCAGCCATTTGCTCTGTTTTACTTTGTTGATAAAAAAAGTCAGCTGAGACTCAGCAGAGAACATTTCATTTAAATTTCTTGTAATACATATGCATTTAGATGATATGTAAAAGACAGCTATTCTCTCCATGTTTGTTTTGAAAGAATCCAGAAACAGTCCCAAAATGAAAACAAGAATATCTATGGTTATTGTCAGCATATGAAGAGTCAGCAAGGGGTTTATTAGACAATATCTATTTTTGAATGCTTGGGAAACCGTTTAGCATGTAACAGATTGTACAGCTCTTTGTTCGCAGTTACTTACTTCATTCCCTTCTAACTCAAAAAACTCAAACTTCATTGAAATTCGGTATTGCGTCGGGGCAACCACCTGCCACACACAGTTTTTGTTTGGAGGATACTCTTTGGGCCACCCTGGTGTGGTTATAGTCCCATTTAGCTTTGTCAGGAGTCCTCCGCAAGCAGCTGTAAAATTAAAAGGGAGAGCATCGTTTCTTGACTGAAACTGTGTTTTACTATAAACAGAAGCACACTGAGAAGATTCAGTCCTCTCATTACTTATACTGCTGTAATGCCCAAAGAGACTAATCAGAATCTTGTTTTATCATGTTTGGTACAAACAAAGAAAAAAAGACAGCCTCTATCTTGAACAGCTTGCAGGTTTGCGGACAGAGATAAGTTTCAGGACTACACAAAGCGTTATCATATTCATTCTTTTCCCTTCCCTCCCGAGACTCTGGTTATTCTCTCACAGCCGTTCCCATGCAAGTCCTCTGACCTCACCGCCCTGCCCAGGACCTTGACCACCCCTCTTCTGACAGATGGACTACTTAAGATGCATTTTGCATTTCCCCAGCTTCTCTTGATTTTTGATCCAGAATCAGCACTACCTGTCTCACCTTATACAGCTGTATATGCCCTCATAACCTACTAGATAGGGTCACCTCTTTAGGATAGCAGTCATGTACTCTTCAGTCACAATTACTTTTGCTGAACTATGGATGTTCAAGTAATAGAGAAAATATTTGGCATATATTTGGAAATAACAGTCACCTCTATGCAACAGAACAATGCTGTACTATGTCTGTGAAAGCAGTTCAAATACTAAAGGATAAACACACTAATCTTCACCATCTGTGGAAAAAAAAAAAAAAAAAAAAAAAAAAAAAAAAAAAGGAAAGCAATGGGACTTTCAGGGGTTCTCGATCACACTCTGCTCCATTGATACCATTACAGCACTGTGACAGCACTGGGAATCATTCATAAATCTCCTTCTACTCCACCTTCTTCCAACTGATCACTGCTAACACTGAATGCCTTAGAAACAGTCTATTCCTGTCTAGCTGATGGTCTCACATACTACTTCATCTAACACACCTGTGAGAACTCTCCAGCTTCTGTGTCAGGGCACAGTTGGCCAACCCAGACACATACCAGGCATCTTCCTCCTGGCACTGGATTTCCATGCAGAAGATTTCTTGGCATACATGTAAAGGTAATATGACTGAGGTGGAGGGACTAAGACCCTGAGTCACTCCTCAGTGTGTCGAAAAAGACCAGGCACAGGTTTAGAGATTGCACTCAGATGACACAAGCTATACCCCCAAATGATCCAGTCTAGGTCAGGACAACCACTGCTAGTTTTCAGTTTCTACTTTTCAACATCACTCCATTGTTCCTTGAGGCAATGATGGCAAACATGGAAATAGTGGGGAAAAAAGAATCTTACAGTTTTCTAATATGCTGCCAGTGGGAGAGATTTGGATTAGACCAGCATGAAGCAATTTTCTGCTCATGTCAACACGGCAGTGAAGCATTAGGCAGAGTTTCTGAATTAGAGACTTCTACCCTGATATTATGCATGAATTAATGAAGCCAGGTCACTCCTTCCTTGAATTCCCAAACTGTGTAACAAAGACATAATGCTCACTGTGACTACACAGTGACTTTAACATAGCAGTCCTGAGTGGCATCTACATACAGTGAGTGCTACCTTGCATGGAACAAATGCGTATACACTTTTAGGGATAGTTCAGGGTTTTTGCTCCACACTGCAATGCACTTACTTCAAGTGACTCCTCCTTTTGCCAGAGCTGCTTTTCTCTTTGAGGGCTGGGGAGGTATTTCTTCTCTGTTTCTCAGAGGCAGAGGGAAGAATTTTCTGAAGGACTGGTAATCTCCCTAATATTCTGACTCAGAGCAGCAGGCAGACTAAACCAAATTCCTTACATAAATTTGGGCTGATTATCAAAGGCCCAGAGATCAAACCTCCGCCTTCATGGCCCCCTTTAGATTAACCTTACTTTCTGCATATTGCCCAATATGCAGACATCTAAATAAATTGTATTTCTAGTGCACTCACTATTAAAGTTGGGGAGGGAACAACTGAAAAACCAACCAGCTTGATGAGAACCACAATCTAACATGCCTGTAGTCTAGGACCATCACCAGCTCACACAAACACACACACCTCAAACAAAGAAATAAAAGTAACTCCACAAAACCAAAAGCCAAAGAACAAAAAGTGCAAAGAAACTAAGCAACACTACCCCAAATTGTGACAAATCATTAAATGAAGCCAGGAAATTGGAAACAAAAGAGACCAGTGAAGCACATCAGAAGAAAACTGTAACTCTGAGCACTCCATTTGCTCAGAAATGAACAGATGAACTGAGATAAGAATAATTTGTGCTATTCCCAAATTTATTGATGTTTATGAATAAAAATCAAACAATTATTTGTGCATAAGGATCAAGACCTTTTGCTTCTTTCCTTTGATATGAAATATGCATGGAATTTAAAATCTTATCTCAGTCCTATCCTACTTATACATAGACTTCCACTTATCAGGTTTTGATTTCTCCAAATGAATACACTTTGCTCACCCTGAAAAGCAGAATTTGTTTCCAGCAAAAAAAGTCCACAATGTAACTGGGTGAGGGGAGGACTTCTCTGAGCTTTGAGCTAGAATAGAAGATCTTGCTCTTCAAACTTGCCAGCTTCCTAGTCACACCCCTGTCAGAGGTGGTCAGAGGGATCATTAAATACTCTGATTCTGAGACAGTGGCACATTGCTCTGCTGATAATTATCTCCTCATGCTTAGTGGGAGATTCTGTTTTAACGAGTATGAATAACATAAAAAGTGGTTTGGGAAGGTACGAAGTCCTGCTTTGCATCATTCCCAATCGACTAACAGCAAAACCCGCAGACCTAAATTAGTGACAGACATCAGATGAAGATGACTGCTGTGGACAGACTTAACTTTGGCACTCCTACTTAAAAGGGAGCACTGGTTTTCCAGGCTGAGTTCCACAGAAGTCACATTGCTAGGGCAGAGCATACAAAACGTGTAGCATTTCATTCAAGCAATGGCACTCTGTGAGCTTTAAGAGCTCATAACACAGCAACGCACTGTACCTTCACAACTCTTTTTGTCAGGACCAAGTTCATAGCCAGGATCACAGGCACACTGGTAACTGCCCAGAGTATTTACACAGCGCTGTTCACAGCCACCATTGTCAGGTTTGGCACATTCATCTTCCTCTGCCAAGACAGGGAAGAATGCAAAAATGTGTTAAATAATTACTTTCCTCAGCTGCAATTGCTGCATCAAAATTAAACTAGAAAGCTGTACTCATGCCATTATAAGGTGTACTACATAACACACTGTGGTTGCTAACTAGAGCATTTTCAAATGCTAAGGAGACCTGTGACTGAGAAAATAAAAATTTGTCCTTTGTGGGGTTTGGATGGAGTTTTTTACAGCAATACCTACTGACAGCTGCAGACCTAATTTATAAGCACTTTGTGAGCACCATAGAATAATTCAGGCAGCCATAATCTAAAGGTTGTACAAAGTATTGAAAGAAAGATTGAAAATCCACAGCAGGGTCACTTGAAGGGCACTTTATCTCCCACAGAATTAATTTGTGCATTATCCCCAATTCATACTCAAAAACAGATTAACAGAATCCTCAAATCCCAGGTTTTCATTCTACTGATATTAAAGGGAACAAGATGCATCATGGATGGGGGAGGGAAAGGAATAATGTATTATCTCTCCTAGTTCTGAAGTATGCCCACGAGATTAATTGTTAAAATATTCCTTAGATGTTGAAATATTGTTTCCTTACACCAGTACAAGTAATTTCTTCAGAACAAAATGGAGCTCCCACTCTCATGTCTACAGCCTTCAAGGTTCTAAGTGTCAACAGTGAAAACCAACAGCTGGGGTGAGAAAAGCCCCAGTTTGTGGCTTTTCAAAAGAGCAAAAGGGTCTCCTGGTGGCATGACCTGTATTTCGGGTGTCACCACTGTCACACAACTGCTAGTGGCTTTCACTGCGCCATGGGCAGCACAGGGTAGGAATTACACACTCCCTGGGCACCAATTGCTGCAGGTATAGCTGCAATTCTGTGACACACACCCCCTACCCCCAAAACTGCAGGAAGACTGTGAGGTCATTGGTCACTAGATGATATGATTTCTCAGCTGTATATTTTTCTTCTTGCTCACAGAAAGTAATAAATTGAGAAAGTAGCCCAATGCAGGAAAATAATTAGAAAAAAAACCACAATTAGACAAAAGAAAAAACCTTAACAGAAAAGACCCAGTTGTCTCTATTGTGATTATACTATTTAACTTTATATTTTATAACACAAAATGTCCAAAAAAACCCAATTTTTACAATATTAGATATGTTTTAAAGGTGTTTTGAAACTAAGCTGATCATTTGAACCTGAAGAGAGTAGGAAGTTGCACTGAATATGTTCCTTCATTCTTCGGACATATTTTACAAGGAGACAGAAATACCTCAGCTGTTTTGATTTGATAAAATTTCATGCCCAGGTAAAAAAATATGCTGGAGATAGTAAGTTGAAAAATATTTGTCATATCCTGCCATAATTTTTCTAGTACAAAAACAAGTGATAAGCAGTTCACAGCTCCCAAAATATGCTTCAACATTTACCTTTAAAAAAGTTAGCTGCAAACCCTGCTTTGTTAACAGTTCCATCAGAAACAAACTTCATCCACAAGGTATTAGAGGTAGATCTAATGTCTTCTGGCTTGTCATAGCCACAAAAGTGACCAATTAAAGGACTGTTCTCATTCGTTCCATCTCGAATTTCCAAGTAGTCATATGCACAGTTATCGTGTCTTTCAATCTGTAAAAAAAAAAAAAAAAAAAAAAGAAAAGAAAAAAGAAAAAAAGAAAAATTAAGTTATATATTTGAACTTGACCAAAAATATGAAACATCAATCAGCTAATAAACAGAATAGAAATTTTTCAAAGTTAAGGTTCAGGTTCTCTCTTTAGGTTTCAAACAACAAGAACATGAGGAAAAGAAAAAGTATTACTGGACTGTTTTTAACTATACTTGTTTCCTACAAGAAGAAATAATTTTGAGATTGGTACACAGGACACAACAATCTAACTGGAAAAAGTAACTAAAAAAGACATGCTCATGTCTAAGCATCCCAATATTCTGTCAAATTCCCACTCTGAGTTCAAGTCCTATTTTCTCATGTACGCTCAAGTGAACAAGATTAATAGTTCAACAACTAACCATATCAGAAATATTAGTTGGTTTTGAACTATTAAAAACCTCATTTTTTATTAATATGCATAAGATTTTTAGACATTATCAACCTGTGCCATTTCAGGTAAAATAAAAAATATGATTCATATTTTATTTTCTTCCTTTATCTTCAATACACTGCAAAATTTTGCATTTATCTCTACTCACTGATGTTGCAGGGTAGTTGTAAAAAAATTGTAAGGGCAGCTGTATAATTAGAGCCAAATACACATCTAAAATTATCAACTAATAGGTAGTCAATAGAAGAGATAAAAAAAAAAAAAAATCCTTATTCTTCTGCAGCTGATGTGTCTGGCTTCTGTTGCACAATTCCTGATTTCATATATCTTCTTTTGACTTACTAGGTCAATGAGTTAATCTTTGCCATACTGATGGAGGAAACTACTGAAACCAGAACAACTGAAAATGTGCCCCTCGTTTAAGCATCTTGCCAGATGACATATAAACATAGACTAATATGTGAGTGGACATGTGTGCATTTCTACTTGGGTAGCAAGTCTTGTGCTTTTTACATAAAAGTATTTGCAGAGTCAGTCAGAGTGGGAATTGCACCAAAGAAGAAAGCGGTAGCAGCCCGAAAATGATCCTATCTGGAGACTAGATAATTAATGATGCCTGTCTTTATTGAGAGAGTATCACAGAGTGGTTGAGGTTGGAAGGGACCTCTGAAGGTCATCTAGTCAAACCACTCTGCTCAAGCAGGGACTCCTACAGCACATGAACCAGGATTTTGTCCAGATGGTTTTTTACTATCTCCAGGGAGGGAGATTCCACAACCGCTCTGGGCAACCTGTTCCAGTGCTCAGTCGCCCTCACAGTAAAGAAGTTCTTCCTTATGTTCAGGTGGAACTTCCTATGCTGCAGTTTATGCCTGTTGCCTCTTGTCCTATTGTTGGGTGCCAATGAGAAGAGTCCGGCCCTGTCCTCTAGACACTCTTCCTTTAGATATTTATAAACATTAATCACATCCCCTCTGAGTCATCTTTTCTCCAGGCTGAACAGGCCCAGCTCCCTCAGCCTTTCCTCCTATGAAAGATGCTCCAGACCTTTAATCATCTTAGTCGCCCTTCACTGGACACGATCCAGGAGTTCCATGTCCCTCCTGTACTGGGGAGCCCAGCACTGGACACAGTACTCCAGGTGGGGCCTCACCAGGGCTGAGTATAGGGGGAGGATTGCCTCTCTCAACCTGCTGGCAACACTCTTCCTAACATAACCCAGGATACCGTTGGCCTTCCTCGCCACAGGAGCACACTGCTGGCTCATATTTAACTTGTTGTCCACCAGGAATCCCAGGTCCTTCTCCGCAGGGCTGCCTTCCAGGAGGTCGTCCCCCAACCTGTACTGTTGCCTGGGGTTACTCCTTCCCATATGTAGGACCCTGCACTTTCCCTTGTTGAATCTCATTAGGTTCCTCTCTGCACACCTCTCCAGACTGTTGAGGTCCTTCCAAATGGTAGTGAATTCATCTTTCCCAAGAGAATTAAAAATCCTCTTGATCTGGGTCATTTTACTGCAGGATTATTTCATGTTATTCAAGTAATATAGCGTCTTAGCTATAAAAGACTTAACCAAATCCAAGCATTCAAAAATAAATCCTCCAAAAACTATTGTTCAGCTAAGTGGCTGAAGCATTTAAGGGTGAGGAGGGCAGGACCACAGTTAGGGAGAAGAGGCTGGAGAAGTCTCAAATTTAATTCAGCACATCCAAATTCTGTTAAAATTACAAAGTCGAAACCAAACCAAGCCCCCAAAAAATCACATCTTATCTCCAGAGTTTTTCTTGCACATAAGCCGCACAATTAGTATAAGTGGCTGCTGATACTCTGCTCTGATTGTGCATTATGACCAACACTAAGCTCAGTAACCGCGACAGACTAAGGAGCTTTCATTTAGCACATTAGGATTTCTGCTTCTTTTATGTAAGAGGGAAAATTGGGGGAAGAAGCTGTTTGATTTTATTTCATTTTAATGGCAATTTATCAAAATATGGCACTTACACACAAAATTTGTCTGTCTTCTTTCCAACTTTCCAATTCCTCAAGCATACATACGTAATTTTCTCCCACTCACTTCTCTGGCACAATCCACATTGTCATTTACTCTGATTTCTTAGCTGTTTGCTCAGGAATTGCTTTGGGCCAAAGTTTGGGAAATGTGTGAGAAAAGTCAAGAAGATCTGGGATGCAATCACCCTTTGCTGACTTCAGTGGCAATTGTATGTTTGCAACTAATGCAATCAGGCATGTGTCTACCTTAGCACTGATAAGTTTTTAACACTGTAATACCAATTCCAAATTTTCATGAATCTAAAAAGTAATTTTTAAGCACATGACATCATATTCCAATTTGAAACGAAGTCTGTCTTGTTATCTTAGTACAAATCATATTGCACTCCAATGTAGAAAGAAGTTACCTGGTCCAAAGCCCACTAATATCGATGAAGGAACTGTAATTTCCCCACACATGTCTGTGATCATTTCACTACTCAAAACTTTCAATTAACTTCTCTCTTTTTCCATGTTTCCATGTTCTATTGGGCAATACGGAAAATGTGATTTTTTACAGGCCAAGTGCAACTCTGACTTACACATACCAAATTCCCATTGAGGTGAATTGTTAGTTTCTTTTCTGAGAATCACTCTATTTTTGGCAGAGCACAGCTAAAAATATATTTTGTATAGCAGTAAGTTGCTAACCTTCCTAAGACTATAAAAATCAAACAACGTAGAAAGTGCTATTGATTTTCAATAAAACAATTTGAAGGGTAGCCATTCTACCATATTAATTTATTTTTAGTATACTACTACTGCAAGTGATGCCATTATTATTATCATAAATATTATTATATTAAGGGATTAAATCATTACACTTACATATAAACTAACAGATCAGTATTGTGTTTCTGAGAAATGATAACTGGTGTTAAGGTGCTTGGTAACCAACGAAAAAGAACTAGTATAAAATGTGCTTTGCTTATCTGTACCTCAGGTTTTAAGATGTCATTGTACTGTCATCTGAGAACACTGCCATACAAAAATCTATTACACTTGCAATAGTCTCTTATTCTTCCTGCTACAAGGGTAGAAAATCTCCTCAAATTAATGAAAGGACTCCCAGTGAGTTTAGTGGTAACTGCATTGATCCTGTAAACCTTATTTACTGGAGCATTAAAATTTCACAAGGCTGATACTACATGTGGATGGGAAGAAATATGCAAAATGTTAGCAAATGTAAATAAGCATAAATAAACAGGTTTTACAGAAAAATGCATTGCTTATAGGAGAATGAAAGATACCATCAGTTCTTGAAGGCCTTAGAGGAAATCCAGAATTTGAATGGCATCAGAAAACTAAGTTGAGAAAATGCCAGAAAAATTCCTAAGACAGGAGAACACACAAGAAAACACTAAGAAACCTGGTGAAATGGAAAACCAGATACTTTCTCAACAGTCATTTTCAAAAGAAAATAAAATTTCTTGTACATAGTTTCATGCCAACAAAAGTTCTTTAAAAAAGCAAAAAATACAAGGACCGCTAATTTTCAAATAACAGTATAATAAAGGTGACTATAGCAATGAAACAAAAAGAGTTACCAGTCCCAACATCTCTCCTGTCATCCAGATACTGGAAACTGTAGCTGCCCATCATGCAGCCAAATAAGAAAGGGTAATCCCACACTCAGTGGAAAATGCGTTGCCCACAGCAGGCAAAACAAGATGACTCATTGATACAGTTTGAAATTCTCAGCTTCCCTAGTGCTTTCATTTCAGAGTGAAGGTTATTTATACAGTTATTTTTTCTAGCATTACATATGGATAATGAGAATTCCTCTAACTTAACTGTACCTTTCAAAGGACAGAGAAGTAATTTTCTCACAAACACACTGCAATAACTCTTTGGCCTGACATTTACTTTTTTTGATCTCAGCTGGCACAAAGAACTTGACTTTTAAACAACTTTTTGTTTTACTAGGCAGTGGACCAAGGATTCAGTCCAGAGAGGGACTTAGTACCAAAAAACAGAACACCTACGTCCAGGCACTTGGACCTGAAATGGAAATCAAACCCACTGGTGAATGTCTAGGCAAGGCACTTCAGAGCAGTTTCCAAAGCAACTCTCACTCTCAGCAGGGAGCCCTGTGGACAGCTAGTAAGAAACACAGCAAATACAGATATAACAGAAATCTTGTGCCTCTTTGGGGCACCTCATTTGGTGCTCAAGGGCATCTTGCCACTCTGGAATCACAGCTCAAACTCTCCCTGGAAAAGTATGTGCTTTTCAAGTGCCTACTCTTGGGAATTTTTATTTTTTTTCTTCCAAAACACATCTAGCACATGCACTAACTTGAGACTACCACTCAACTATACTTCTGCTCAATTTCCTTTCTTCTTATGAGGTGTCAGCCATATGTTTCACCTCTAGAGAGTGCTATAATACTAAATAGCCTGGAGGAAAACCTGGACATTTCTTCTTACAGCCTTAACCACCAGGCTACTAAATAGTGCTCTCACTAGCCGGTCTTTTGCTATATTATTTTCTATATGGTGAGTCATGAACATGCCATCTTCACACTTGCAAATAGTCCATAATTTAGTGAACAGAAAAAGGTCCCAAAAGATGAGATGGAAGTTTGATGCTCCCAGAGGTGGTATTGAACTGGGGTTAGTTCAAGTGAATGAACTGTGCAAGTAGACCAACACTGAGCATCTGCATGGATATCAAATATCGTGGCAAGTCTCTTATGAAGAGGCATAGTGCCATTTCTCTTGGGATAAGACTAAAAAAAAAAATCTGAGCACCAATGGCAGGCTAGAAAAGCTCCATATCTAGTCAGTAAATTATATAAAATTACTGAAATTGTTCATTTTCAACAGTGCTTAAAAAGAGAGACTGACATACTATGTTAAGTAATCTTGAGCCAGGTCATGCAGGGTCTGAATGACATTTGGAAAACTCTGGGCAGGGAGAACTGATCTTGTCTGCACTAGACCCAACATTAATCCAGGATATGAAAAATGGAAAATTAAGTAGAATCTGTGAAATTATAAAAATTTCCATTGTTTATATACATAATTTCTGATAAAGTCCCAAACCCTTATTATCTCATGCTCAGACCTTTCATCAGTCATAGCAAAATGGTGCCATACCCCTGAAGCCTGTCTGTAAGGCTAACATTACAGGTTGGAAATTATATCTATATTTACAATACCTGTGTTTATATCTCTGTGCACCAAAAAGCCAAAAAGTTTAGATTTTTAAAAAGTGTTCTTCATGACATTACTGCTGAAGCATAAAACAAGTGAACTCAAAGTACATTACTAAATTTATCTATAAACTTCAAGTCAGTGTATCGTGTATGCACAAAAAAGACGTATGAAATAATATTTTTCTTTGTTATACAATAGTTTACCACTGTTTAGCAATGTTATACACAGAGAGATGTACACTAAAGACATGCAAGTATGACTCACCATGGCTTTTTTCTTTCCTCTCTAAATATAGGTTTGTAAACTGAAATTAAGTAGGCTTTTTTTTTTTTTTCCTTTTTTCTCAAAAGAGAAGCCAAAAACCACAGTGGTTTCTTTCCATATAGTCATTCCTTTTCAACAATAAGATATAGCAGAGATAAAAATATCCCTATTATTTAACAGAATACTAGAGCAACCTTGCTGAACTGGATTATGTATTTGTTAAACTGAGACTATTGCCAGTACTTTTAACATTCCAATTCAAACAGCATAGAAAACATGAAAAACCTTTAATCTTGAAAATTTCTACAGAAAGGAAGGTTTCATGGAGATTAGAATTGGATTCTGGAGCTTATATTTAATAGAGAATTCTTAAATTCATTCACAGGTTTAATGAGGATTCACTTGAATGTCACTGTCACTTATCCACTAGATGCTTTTCTGAGATTAGTTAAAAGGCTTTACCTCAAATGCTTGAAAGGTTAATCCTACATTGTAGTTTTCTGACACTGTTATTTTCCACACACATTCCTTCATTGGTCTGTAGTCATCAGGATAATTGGGAGACTGGATCTGGCCTTCATTTTTGTGGATTTCACCTCCACAAATAGCTGATAAAAGCATAAAATTCTTACTGTCAATAACGACATTTTCTGTTCCCCATGCCCAAACTGTCATTTTAAAACTAATAAGATTATTCTGGAGAAGACTTTAAAAGTCTACCAAGGACAAATTGTTAAAAACAAAATCCATTTAAACCACTATAGATATTTTATTTAGCAAGTATAATTCAGCATTTCCAATAGCTCTAAACATGTCTACAGTGGTCAGGAAGACTTTGGATAATCTGAATTTATAGATTTTACATAATATATTTAAAAGGTCAAAATAATTAGATTTTACTTTTTGTTCACCTTTGAAATATATTTAACAAGCATTCTTCATTAATATTTACTAACCTTTAGAAAGAGATAAATGAGAAAGAAATCTCATATTTTATAACGATCTATGCATTTTAACCTACAGTTTATCACCTCAAGCTTACAGTGAATTTGAAGAAACAGCTAATATAAATAAAAAATATTTTCATCAAAAGTAAATGCACTTTTCAGGGTCCATACTGATAATCCTGTAAAGACCTGTGAACATCAACTAAATCATACAGTTTAGTACCATAGATTCAATATTTAAGAAAACAAGCTCTATTTTAAACAGTTGGATGTTGACTTGCTAATATACTCATTGTGTGGGAGTGTCTCTATTAAGTAGTCCCAGAGCATATGGAAAACTTAAGTCAGATTTTCCTGAAGAATAAACAGAAAGTACTCAAAGAAATCTTTCCACACACTAAGCATAAGAACATGCACATTTAGTTAAACAACTGGTAAAAAATGCTTATGAATATTATCAGTGGTGTCCCTGGAAAAGAGGGCATCTGAAATCTGATCACAGGAAGTGTTTCAAAATGTCCTATCTAGTAAGTTAACACCTACCGTTTCTTTTAGCAATAAAATATCAACTTCATATTAGGTAATTTCTGACTTTTTTTTAATATCCAAAGTTATCCAGTTAACATTTTTCCTCTATAACCAAGTCACTTTTAATGCCGTAAGAGGCTTACCTTCATAAACAGCTGCAAAACCTTTCCCAACCCAGTTGCTGCTGCTGCGGAACTCAATCCACATCCTACTGTCAGAGGATGCAAGGACTTCTGGCAGTTTGTCACCACAAAACCTGCCTAAAAACATGCAACCAGTAACTGCATTTTCTGCCGCCTCTGAAGCCAAACGCTGCAAACATTTATACAAGTGTTTAAATTATAAACAGGAGTAGCATAACAACTCAGTGGAGCTATTCACACACAGTTAAGCACATGTGTTTTTGCAGATCAGGACCTAATACACAGATTTTTTTATAATGCTTTCAGTAATTCTTTTAATTGCAGTCAGGCTCACTAGTCTAAGTATAAAACCCTAGGAGAATTAAGTAGAGAAATTATTGTTCTAGATTGTTTCTATACATACAAACCTGCGCATTTTGTAAGGTGAAAGTGAGCACTAATCTTTAGAGAGGAATGAAATCTAGGTCACTCACTGTGTCTAAGGACCAAAGAGATTTAAAAACTAACATCCAAATGACCCTAGACTCCGTTATCCTCTTAAATTCAGCCTAGGTAGGTGAAATTTCTGTTTGTCTAGATGATAGAGAAAGGAAGAGGAGAAAGGGTAATTACTGTCTGATCTTAATTATTTCTTCTTTCTTTTCTTCTTAAGGCCCAGAAAACGGGCACTACTGTTAAAAAGCTGCCCTCTGTATCTGTTTCCTTTTCTTTCTTTTTTACTGTTTTTAGATTGTGGCTGTTAGGACCCTAACAAAGAGTTTTAGTCTTCATTATAAAACCAATAAAACTAACCCAAGAAGTTGGAGGCAGTCATGCTTCCTACGGTCTGAAATCCCGAGTTTCAATCATAGTAGATCACATGATATGAAACCGAGCCTCTGGACTGAGAAGTGGCATTATGGAGTGTGAAATCTCTCCATTAATCCTGTGAACTAAGAAAAGGATGGCTGTGGCTTCCTGCATATTAGTTGCAACTTGAAGACTTAATTCATTATTGCTTTGGATATCTTTTCTCTGCAAAAGCAGGGAAGGACATGCAAAGAAGAAATATAAGTAATCTTCTATTCATAATTTTAAAAGTACAGGAACAAAGCTGATAAGTACAAGTCCACAGTAGGTGCTCTCAACCACAGTGCATTTGCTCATCATGTGCTCTATGGATGTCCCCATCATATGCTCTACAGATTTGTCTGTATACTATCTCCTCATTTGTGTGACAAAAGCTATTGCAACTTCATATTTTAATACCCATAAGCAAAGCAAAAACTTGCACATTTTGTCGTTTTCATCTTTCCATACATGAAGCTGAATGACAGTTAGTTGCAATGAAAGGAAGGCTTGAGGCTTGAAGTCAAATAAACGACTTATTGAGGCCATTTAGAGTTTTTTCCCATGCCCTAAAACCATGAGGTTTGTTATGGGTTCAATGGGAATCAAGTCCACTGAACTGAATGAGTGTGGTAACTATGGACAATGCAGCATTCAACAGTTGCATACCAAGCAGAGGTGATTTTCTCCAGTAGCCATCTCTTACTTCAATGTAGTCGTACCAACAGAGACTGCTCTTGTAAAGGTCCATGGTGGTAAAGTTTAAAACAATCTGCAATCAGAGGGGAATACCTAATTAAATCACATGTTGTTAATACTAGAAAGTGATCACAACATTCTGCAGAACTGAAGCCAGAATGGTCATGTGTAACAGGAATCCAACTACTTAGACAATTAACCTCTCCTCAATTATTCCTTATAGTAAGTAAAAGTTGTTTGGGAACAGATATTTGAGCAGATTCAAGACAGACTGCTCACATTTAGTTGCTTACAGGTAGCCTTTCACTGAGACATAAAAATTTGAGAATGCTAAGGTAAAATAACATGTTAACATATTTTTTATTTGATAATTCTCCTGTAAATTCCTCTTCCATTCTATTCTGATTATAATCAACACTGATAGCTGTAAAAAAAAAAAAAAAAAAAAAAAAAAAGTTGTTTTATTTTGGTTTGTGTTTCCTGCTACTATTGTTTTGACAAGATGATTTACTTTTGGACAAGTTAAATATTGACAATGGTGGACAGTAATGCTGAAAGCAATATCACTAAACCACATAGCACACAGTCCCTTAATGATGCTTGATGAAGCTATAATAAAGTTTTTTATACAGAAATCTGAGTACTGTACATTTCTGGAACTTTTGAACTTGGACGTCCTATTTTACAGAGCACATCTGTATATAGGCATATTTTCAATACTTAATATCAGACTACCCTAGATCATTACATTACCTGACTTTGGTTTAGAAACACTAATCTTACACTGCTATAAAACTTACACTTTTAACACAGGAATAGGATTCATCCTGCATCATAGAATGACACAATAGCTATGGCTGGGACCCTGACTGACTGAGACAGTCTTAGCATCATGTCCTACAATTTCAGGGATAAGCCCAAACAAGAAGATTAAAAAAAAAAAAAAAAAATCATATTTTGTATTATAAAAGCATTTCCAATTCATACCTTTTCATTGGATTTAGGTGTATTTGGAAAAATAATTAATCACAGAAATCAGTTCCTCAGTGTAGATTAATAAATATTTGAACCTAACTAAAAATCTTCATTCACATATGAGCATAGAAGTTTTATTTTTAGCTTTGATCCTAGGAACTCACAGTCGAAACCTGCTATTATAAAACAAACATGAATTGCTGCACAGTAGCAAATACCTCACACTGCAAAAACATATCTCTATGCCAGCCTATGAAGCAGCTGTGAATGTCAGTTGAAAGGAGAGGAACTGACCCTTAGTCCAGCTGCAAGGAGGAAATAAAACACCATAACTGGAACAATGGGCCCAGATAGTCAGACAGGATGGTTTACTTCCATCTCCTTTGAAGGCACCATGTGTCTCCAACCACAACATAGTAAAACA
This sequence comes from Antrostomus carolinensis, assembly GCF_000700745.2. NCBI lineage: Eukaryota > Metazoa > Chordata > Aves > Caprimulgiformes > Caprimulgidae > Antrostomus > Antrostomus carolinensis. The sequence goes on from NW_010307146.1 coordinate 82,810, forward strand.
TTAAACAAGAAAGGCAGAACTTTTCCAGACTGTTCAACTGTAAGACGATAAAAAATACCAGCTATTGAGGAAGCTAATTTAAAGATTACATAAATCTCAGTGGTTTGCGCAGGTAGGTGGTATAGTGTCACGGTAAGACTCTTCAAACAAAAAATTTATTTTTAATTGTACACAGAGATTTTTTTATAAAGCTTTCCGTACCTCTTTCTGACAGTCTTTCATAGCAAAACACTATGTGTCTTAACTTTAGGTTAGCAGGGGTTTTGATTTCACTTACTTTACAAAGAAAGTAACTAAGTGCATCCATACAAGCAATTACATTCTCAAAAAACTCTATTGCTTCCAATGGAGAATCGGAAATTTTCTGACTTAATCTTAAAAGCTTTATCTTTCCCAATCCCTTAGTGCTGACACTACTAACTGGGTGGAAGAACAAGCTCACAGATGATTCTATTCAGCTTTTGCCGTTACTACTATGATGCCATGGAAAACAGAAAACATCTGTAAGGCTACACATAAAACCCAACAGCCAGAAGTTCTCTACAGTGAGGCACATTACGCTGGCAGCCATAGCCATGTGGGATGAAGGTATGGGACACAAAGCACGCCAAGAACCATCAGGACAGTACCGAATAAAGGAATACCTGTTCTGATGGCTGAGTATGGCCAAATGTTTGTGTCCACAAGCTGCTACCACATCCACAAAATCTGCAAAAGGGTTGCTTAAACAGAAGTCTGCCTCTAGCATTGTATTCTCCATAGGAACATCCTGCAAGCAGCTTTGGTACATTTTTTAGTGTATTAGATGCAACAAACATAGCTTCCCCTCTCTCTTCTGGCACCTTTCTTCTGTCATTTTAGGGCCACAAATGGAGGGAATAATTTAGTCTCAGATGTATATGCAAAGAATGTCTGCTTCAATGTTAGTTTGATACTTTGCTAATATATTTAGATAATATTAACTCATGTCCAGGCTACTACTGGCACTCTGAATCATAAAGACCTATAACAATGAATAGTCATCAAATTATATTGTAGGCTTCCTTCCTAAGCTCAGAGATGAAAACGGACTAATCTGAAACCATACACAATTGCTGTGAAATCCATTCTCTTTGTTGCAATATAAATTGCAGTAGAAATTAATATATTTAAGGAAAACATGTTCCATATACTGAAAGGTTTGCAGTAATAGGTATTCAAATATCTTGAACTATTTTTCAATATAGATACTCTTTCTCTGAACTTTGAGAAATAAAGCAGATTAACTCCCAGTGAAAAAAACAGTTTCAATAAGTATCTTGTTTTATGTAGATAGGGGATGTATTCATAAGCAGGGAATTTAAAAAGATAATGAAATGCTCACTCATTTAATCATTCTGTGAATTAGAAGAGTTATTAAACAGAAAATACATCAAACTAGTGTTTTTAAAGCTACAGCAGGTAGGGAATTGTGTAGGGGAGAAAAGAGGGAGTGTTGCTTCCATCTTTTGAGGGATTTTTTTGTGAAAGTCAGTAAGCAAATCATCCGGGCAGTCCACTGTTGAACTCCAAGGGTTTAAACTTCCAAATTTGAGACACTCAAGGTTTGATTCTATATTTCCTATATCTCTGCAAGTTTGGTGAGGTAGACTTTAAGACTCATTTCCCATTCCAGATGTGGCTAGTCAGGTTAAGTAGAACAAATTTCAACTGCAGAGGGACAACTGGAATAATTCAGATAAGCACAGCACACACTTCAGATGCACTCTCAGCAGAACAAGCACTACAATATGGGTTTCTACCTAACAACTTCTATCTTAAATCCAACTACTGAGCTACTTCTGTCTTCAGACAGCTCTCATTTTTCTCTTGTCAGTTTTTCACCAGGGCCTTGGTAGAGAATTTTTTTTTTAAATTTTGCAAAATAAGAAGAATCTTTTCTTTCAGTGTTACTGAGAAAACTGACAGAAAACCTTCAATGCCATACTACTCAGTTTCCAGACTAACGGCATGAATCAAAGCACTGGTTGATCCTCTCAGCTGGCATTCACTAGGTTGCTGTGGTTGTGTCCATCCACATGCTTTCATGCTTTTTCAGTCTAACTGCAGCACCTTCTGTTTTGACTTCCCTGTCTTATTTCCTGGATGCAGACTTCCTGTGCCATTCCTTCCTGGAAAGGGAACCTCACAACTCACCTCTTTGCTTTTGCCTGCTGCTACACCTCTCAAACTTCTTCTAGCTTACATGCAACCTTTCCCAGATGTTTAATCCACAGGGCATTTTGTCTTTACTATTCAGGCACTCCTTCAGGGACATGCACTAAAGGAATAAATGCACAAATATTATCAGAATTCCACCTGCTTACCATGTTATTCTCTATGAGAAATATGCAGATCTAGCTAAAAGTACAATCTTTCATACACTTTCCTCTGCTTCAGCTTTATTACATCTCCAAGTGTTATTTGAACCTGAGGATGGCAGACAGGTCTTGTATATTCTTTCATTCAAACAGCAATTCTGTCTGTCCTTTGCAGACTTTTCTTCTTCAACTTGTCCTTTAATACAGAGGCCTCACGAACTACAAATTTTTTGTTCTTCTCCTCAGCTCATCCACTTCACAGTTCAGATTCCTTCTAAACTTTTTTCTCTTTGTGTTTTTTTCCCCTGTTGCTCAGACCATCAATATCTCTGTATCCAGTTGTACTACTTGAAAACCCTACTGCCCTCAACCGTCTCCTTGTCCTTTTCCACCCGTGCCCACCTCACTCCAGCTGTGCAGGCAGAGAGGTTCACAAGGGGCAGTATTTTTCTCTGCCCAGATAATATGTAGACAGCTAGGTTAAGGTCAGGCTACTTTCCACAGCTGCTTAAGCTAACCCAGCTGGCTCTGTTGGAAGCCAGTTATGGAAGCCACATCCTATACCTCCTCCACTGGCTCAGCTGTGTAGAGCCTGGAGGTCTCTCACCAGTTTAGCCACAAGTTTTCCATTTTCCATGACACAGCTGAAACATCAGATTACTCTGTTTTCTGCTTGGAAATTTGCCTTTTTCCAAACCGTAGTTGCCAGGATAGTGTTGAGAAAAGGATGGTTTTACTTAGGTGTGATCATGTCATTGTCTCAAAGTGCTGTGATCTAAATCGAAACCATTAAAATTTAATGAGCCTCCTCAATGGCCCCCACCTCTGAAACTGTAAGAAATAACCTTCACAGCCTTTTCTCACTCTGACATGCCAAGGTATTTGATGACACAGCAATTCCTTAACATTGACCAGAATTCATTAGCTGTACATAGGCAGAACCCCCAATCTGTCACAGCATGATTTCTGGTCAGGAACCAAACAAGTATAAATATATTTAAGATTCTGATTTGCAATTCTGCAAAGCACTAAACAGAGCTACAGACAAGGCAGAGCTTGTCCAAGGGGACAAGATGGCTGAAAATTTTCAAAGGAAAAACAATCAATGGGTATATGTCAGCACAATTAAGAAATTATTGACTACACAGCAGATTCAATTGTGCTACTGCAGCTTCAGGCAGAAGATATCATACCTCCTACTGCCTAGGATAAGAAAGCATAAAATATATAGCAAACAGCAGGTACTACTAATGAAGTTTTCTGCAGCTGGCATTTTTTCCCATACCAACCAAGGATTTATCTGTCCTATTTCATCATTCACATAAAACATTAAGGAAAATTGGATAGGAATGTAACCAATTCAAAAAGGCAGATTCGAAAAAAAACCCCCAAAACCCAACACTGGCACAGTTGGAACTCCCTATGCCAACAAAATTTCTACACACCAGAAGGTGGGATTTGCCCTGGCAGAGAGCATAGAGTACTACTAACAGCATACTCCCCCAGAGATTTTTCTGTATATAGATATACTGTGTACAGCTGTTTACCATATAGTCTTAAATCTTGAGAGAAAGTAAAAGGTGAATGAACTGCCTTGTTTTAGTAATAAGGACACACACATTTTAGGTTGGGTTGGCAATTTATGATGCCTATTAATGAAAGGAATGCTGCAGCTAGTATGTACCACTGCAGTCCCATCCTTCATTGAATTTCCTGCCATGAAAGATCGGAAGTGTCTGTACTTGCACAAAGCAGCATGGATAGAAGTCCTCTAAACTATGCTCAAATAGCACAACGTTAAATCTCAACAAATAAGAGACAAGAGCTAGACAATCTGGACTGATGCTTTTTCAGTTTATTTTTAGGTGACTAAAGTGCTCACTGACGTTTCAGAACATGATGTGATGTACTTATACATACTTTAACCTCCACACAACATTCTGGAGATCTATCAGGATCAAAGCAGCAAACAAAGGAACAAAAATTTAAATATATTTTTATTTCCCTTTATAATGTGAATATGTTATAATAATTTAGTGAGAAAATTTGGGATCAAGCATAATGTTTGTCCAAGGTACCATGATATATGTATTAGTTAAGATTTAGACCTCATTTCTGCTATCTAATATTCACATCAAGTCCTTTCTACAAATACGATCCTTTATTTCAAGACAGACAATATCCTATAGGAATAGCATTGACAAAACAGACTTTTTGATATTAGCATAAATATCGTTTACTTTGTTCTTGCTAACTATATGGAGGCTACGAGAGCTGGAGGTCAGAAAAGTGCCCTGCAGACATGACTTGACACAAATTTCAATTAGAAAATTCTGTTTAGTCTTTTTTCCCATTTTTGGTGGGGGTAAGATGGGAAGGGGATTGGTCTTTTTACATCTCTCACTCCAAGACAGGGAGTTGCCCCTGTTAAGCCTTTGTATAGTATAATACAGCTTCAGTGGTGTTTACAATCTCAAGACATGATGGTATTACAAACATACTACAAATACAGTAACATCCACAGATAGGCTTACACAAAGTTGGGAGTATGCTATCAGTACTTAAGAATGACCATTTTCTAACTCATATTTTAATACTGTTTTCAAAGCCAATAATAATTATAGATGAACACTACAATTTTTTAATTTTTCAATAGAAAAGAAACCTAAGCTATGTTTGTTGTTATCACAACAGTGTCTAAGAAGAAACACAAATATCGGGGACACAAAATTACTTATCTAGATTAATTTGCACCTTTTGCGCAAACCTTCTCTTATTCATCTGTTTTCATTTGTTTTTCCCTGCCAACCTGCAGAGCACTCACGCCCTCCCAGTACAGAGCGTGTTTATTTTTCCTCCTGTCTCTGGCTCTCGCCCAGAGAAGGACGGACGCTTTCCAAACGACATTGCTTTCACCCTCCACTGTGGCAAATGCTCTTACAGCTCCTTAGGATCTATTAGCACATTAAGAACATATATACTTGGCGTCTACCAGGACCCTGACCTGAAAGAAACACAGAATAAAGTAAACCAATCAGGAGAAAATTATGTCCAATACGGAGTGGAAGACCATTGACAAAGCTGATTGAAATACCTAGGGACAAGTGCTGGCTTTTTCTCTTTGGACAATCCAGTACTGAGGCTAGTGCTAAGTTCTATACTTCAGTCTTTAGGCTGTATTTGACTGCTTACTCAATATTGGCCACTGCTTCTTGTAAAGAAACTTACATATTTTTAATTTCCTGTCTATTTTGCCTCAAGTGAAATTTCCCATAGCTCCCTCTATCCTTATTTATTTTGAGGTAGGCTAATATTTGAGCCAATAATTTAAAACAAGATTCAGCTAGCACATTTTGAAAGTGTACACAAGGAAAACAAGAAAAGAAAAGAAAAGGCTTCCTTAGGCAGAGCTCAGCTATCAACGAGCTCACCTGACCCTGCGCTGGAGCGGAGACAATTCAGGAACCTGAACTACCTCTTCCATCTTTACACCAAACCACCAACTGAACTGGAAGCCCATTTGGAAGGGATTTTGTGATTCAAACATATAGCAGATTGAAATCATGCCTTCATTTCATATGGACAGCCACCAAATAGATGATGTGGTCCTAATGCCACAGACCAAAGTCAAGTCAACAGCACATGGTTCGTAGTCCCATTTTTTTTTTTTATGGTGTACCATTGTTTTCAATTATTATGCAACCTTTAAAGTTAAATTAAAAGCTAAATAAATGCATCATTTTATTTTGAAAATAGTATCTGTGTTTAGCTGAGGGAATGTTAAAATACCTTCTCCCCTGGGGTCACAGAGATTCTCCATATGCAGTGTGTGTAGGAAGGATAACCATTTGGAAATCCTGGAGAAGAGAAGTTGCCTGTAGATTCCTGCAGTGTTTCTCCACAGGCTGAAAGAAACAAAATACAGTAAAAATCTAAAATTGAATGTGCCTAACAGAGAAAAAAGCATCTTTCCAATATCTACTCAGAATACATTTAACTCACTGCAGATGCAGAATGGAAAACAGACTAGTTATTTTATTTGTTCAAAAACAATGATTTTAAGCCAGTCTGACATTCATTCCATTTTACACAGGATGTTTTTATTCCATGAACTATGTCGCTTGTGTGCTGTCTGCTGACATAACCAAAATTACAGAAGTCTTAAAAATGTCAATGCTGTCAATCAACTGCAAAATTATCCATATAACTTTACTTTGTTGGAAAAGAAAAAAAAAAAAAGCCACACCCTTAGACATTTCCTTTAACATCTAAAACAAAAGTAAAACAAAAGCTGGCAGGGCATGATTGGCACCACACTGGAATTTTGTTAGTGGTTTCATTTAATTTAATAGTTTGCCCACATGAGAGACTGATCTGACCTAAATTCACTCATTTATATTGGTATAGAAAACTAAATCCTATATTAAACAAAATTTCTTTCAACAGTGATTTGTAGAGATATGTGTAATAAAGCAAAACAAATGTAAAGTCCTAAAAAACCAAAGGCTTTTATATTTTTTGTTATTAAAGCTTTTATCATCCACATCTCACCTATCAATCATGCTACTAGCTGCTGGTTAATAATTCATCTTCATACTAAAATATTGCATTGGAAGCTCCTGCCATTCACCACTAAAACTGATTCTGGTAAGGTGTCACACCTCGGTCAGTCACCTTTTTTGACCTTAATCAAGTTGCACTGATTTTGCAGGTGTGATAGAAGAGATGTGAATTTCAGAATACTATCCCATGACTGACAGTGTAATCAGATCTGCAGTGCTTTCAAATTACAGCACCACCATTGCCAGCAGCTGAACTACTGTATCATCAAAATCTCAATGAATTCTAAATGATCTGGAAAATCTCTAAATAAAAGGCAGCAAAGGAAGAGATTGTTTATGACAAAGACAACATAGCTGTAAAGGTTGTTTTGTTAAAATGTATCTAAAATGTAATCTGACAAGTACATTGTAATATCAGGCATAAGCTAAATTCAAGGCATTAAATATGCTCTCTGACACTTAAACGGTTATTGTGATGAGGAGAGAAAAGAAAGATTGGTGCAGCCCTCAAAAAATTTAATAGCTAAAGCCACCATCACCATGTCCTTTAGGAATGAAACAAACAAAAAAAGAATATTTTCCTCCCCTCACTTAAAAATGTGGTTTTATCTTTAAAAAATTGCAGACAGCCACAGAAAATGACACATACAAAAAAGGTATTCAGTGCTAAATAATTATTTCTGTACAAAGCCTTTTCAGTGAAAAGGCTATATCCATAATTAGCCACAATTTATTTTTAACACAGCGATGAATGCAAACTTCAATAAATTGCAGAGTACGGTACTGGGTTCCCCTAGCGCTAGTGAACCGTATTGTAGCTTACAATGCATATGTCAGGCACTTAAGAGAAGGCCAAGAGTAAATTCATCGTCTTGTAGAGGAGTAAAGGAAAGCAGAACCCAAAGAGGAGATACCCTGCAATGCAGATGGACATAAGACTCAGGAGATCTGTGAGGATCCCAGTATGCTGCTCGCTGCTTTTAGAGCCCCCTCTTGTTCTTCCCCCCATGCACAGCTTCATTGAGACTACACTGCATCAGCATACTCTCACGAGCCATACAGCCATATTTCAAGCTTTCTAACATCTTCTTTTTGCTCTAGCTATAACTATTTCACCAACACTACAGTTACTAAGTGAGCCTTGAGCTGATGACATGATGAGATGGGGAATGCTGTTTGTCCAATCTTTTCTGTTGACATTCCATTTTTTTCAATTAACTGTATCTTTAACTCACAAATATTGATCATGAAGTCATGCAATGCACACACCCACACAATGTGAAGGACGTAAGCAAACAAAATACTATCAAGTATGTGGGACATACGAGACATCAGTTCAAATGCAGTCCTGCAATAAGTAGGAGGAGAGGAGGAAGACCCTGGTGTTAACTACCCTTTACTCTATTAAAGTCCCTAAATTACCCTGTTATAAAAGTAAGCACATCCATAAATTAAGCATAGCAGCTTTACATTTTTAAAAACACTGCAGATTTTTTCTGTCCTATACAGAGTGCAGGATTATTTCCTCCAGAACATTAAAAACATTCCATGCTCCATATACAGAAGTTGTGTATAGCCTTAAAACTATAGATTTTAAGTTGCAAGAGGTGCCATGGGACATTTTCTATTTCTAGGAATTATAGAATAAAGCTAGTTAATACAACAATTTAACATCTATCCATATTAAATCCCTGAGAGCTCTCTATCAAATCAAAATTTTCATAAATATCTCTGAATTTAAGGGAAGCATAAGAGAAATTGTAATTGGATAACTACTATTAAGAATTAACACAATTAAAATTTATAAAATACATTTGGGTTTTATGTTTTTCACCATATTTACCATTTAATTTAAAATTCCTGGTTACTCAAGAGAACTATAACAATAATCGCTTATACCAATCAATAGTTGAATTAATTATCTATGAGATCTGAGTTCCAGGCTGGCTTCCATAGATGCTGTAGACATGGTGACATTCGGACATTTCTTATTTAAAAGCACATTCCCCTGCAATCGGTCAATGGTAATTGAAGCAGTTATTCTATCATTAGAGGATGGAAAGGTTTTCTCTGTAATCCGACTGTGGCAACTACAGTATTTGTGATTAGGTTTATAAAATGGTGTATTATAAACATTTACAGTGTGATAGTCCATTAGTAATGGAGTCCACTTTGAGAAAAAAATGTAGAAGGAAAATGAGTGGTAAGGGCCACTTATTTAAATTTCCATAGAACTAATCTTAGTATAGTTCACAGCAGAAGAAACTATTTACAACTTCAGCCTTATATAGCTCTGCTTTATAAAGCATTTGTACATTTTTATTCCATTTTTAATCATTAACATTGCCAATGTTTTCTCTGATGCTTTTGCTTCCTCTCCCAAATGTCATGCCTTATATCAATTTTACTAGGCTAGACGACTTGCAGAAATGCCACGTTAGCTCTCCCCACACACACTCCAACCAAAAAACCAATCTCCTGTCTGTTTTACAGCTTGAGAAGGTTATTGAGAAGGTTAGACAGCAGGTAGATTATATCTTATATAAAGCACTGCTACAGTGAACTCTGTGGTAGTGTTTAATTACATAGCCTGTGTATAACACCTCTCTGGGCTGGCCTACACACATGGTCAAGTTCCATCAAGGATTATAGTGAAGTCTGCAAATGGTGAAGCTCAGATCCTTCAAGACACTTAGGGAATCAACTCTCATTCCTTTGTTCATAGCATTAGCAAATACATACCATCATATATGGCTAATTTAAGCTTACCTTTTTCCAAAGAGAATTAAGACCTTTCATACTTTTTACTTAGACCCAAGTCTGTACATTTGTACATATATGGCACATATAGCTGTCAGAGTCCTAAAAATATAGGGTGCTGATAATGTACTTGTTGAACCAAAAACTTAAATCAGTTTAGTACAACTCAGTGTCTTACTCTTGATTTGATTCTCCTTTATAGTTATAGGGAAACAGAATTAATCTAAGAACCTTAATCCTCCTTATGCAGCAAATAAAGGCTGACTTTTGAAGGCAAACTTTTTTTCTAATCTAATAGAGGTGGGAGCAAGTTAAGCCTGAAGAACAGCACAAAAAAGAGTCAGGCTAGGTATCCTTCATCTGCTCTCTTCCACACATACTGTCACAGCTCTTGGCAATTTTAAAATTTGCTGAATTTCTTTCATTCACCTTCTCTTCCTCTGAACAGTCTTCTCCTGCCAGTCTGATCCTCCTTTCTCATCCATTATTCAGTCCCACTCTACTCACTTATTTCTTGTTATCTTTTTCTGTCTAACAGTATCCTTCTCCACCATTTCCCTTTCTTACCCTCTTGGTACTCTAAAACTATGTTTACATTTAAAATCAACTACAATTTCTACATAGAACTATAAAGGTAGACTTGTGTTGAAATTTTAGCACCTTCACTAGAAGAAAACATATTCTGTTACTCTGTTAGACAGTCTGAAAACTGTTATAATACATCCAGCTCTGAAGTTCAAGATCTGTTCTCAAACACAAAGAGTCTCAAAAAAAGTTCAAGATAAGATTGGCAAAAGAATGGCCTTCAACTTGGTTGTTTGCTTTCTCCTTATTATTCTATCATATAACAATGTAACTCAGCAGAAAAATGTAATAGATTACTATCAGGAATTATATTTTCCTTTGACAAAAATCCTAAGAAAAAGTTAAAAACAAAGCAAAATTTGCTAGGTTGTTGACTCCTGGCACTTACTCAGCTGATGAAAGACAGGTTCTCAAATCTCATGCCTTGGCTTCACCAAGCTCAAAACTGTTTCTTGGTCACTAAGCCCTTTCCTGAATGATGACCCTGAATATCCGGACTAGCTAAAACAACCTGGGAGGCTCAGTTGTATTCTCCAGCAATCCTGAGCTCAACTTCATGTTCACAGGCCACAGAAAATACAGCAAGCTTCTTGAACCAGAAACTGCTTGCAGGAATAACTATAATGCCAAATGAAACATGGACAATACAGCAAAAATCCTTTATCAAAGAAGTGTGTATCTCTGGAAAATACTGATTTATTTAAGTTACTGTTTTCTGTATTTTCATTTTATTACATTTAAGACAACACAAATGAACACATGAAACAATGCAGATGTTATTACTGCTTGAAATATTCACTGCTGTTTTATCACAAACAGACATCATGATTAACATATTTTGTCTGAACTAGGAAATACAGCATATCTCCAAAACCAGCAGTGTTAGGGATTTTATTGCTATATACTAGGATGAGTACATGATTCTTTTCATAAAAGCAAAAGTTTAATGTCTGAATTTCAGTCCCACCATTGGCTGAAAAATTTATTAGATCACAAGTACCATGCAACTTTCAGAGAGTTGCTTTCTTTATTGGATGTTTAAGTTTCTGTTGTGTTATTCAGTTATGCAGCTTCTATTAAAAATATTAACTGAAAAAAATAGCATGTTAAATAGTATGCTATTTCAAATTTGTAGCCATACCTTCTAGCTTTTTCTCTTTCTTAAAGCTCACTATCTTTCATGGACTGGCTCATCTAAGTAAGGCTAGAAAACCAATGTCTTTTATCCCAAAGTTTGTCGAAGAAAAGTGCCAGAAAAGGAGCACGATCCTTCAACCATTGTTCTTTTTTGTTATCCCTCCGAAGTTCATTCATCAGTACCGCAAAAAAATACCTTACTATTACAGTGGACACTACTGCTGAACAATCATGGTTTTACAATACTGTGAAACAAACTTTCGAGAAGACTTTCAAGATATAGAAAGAAATTATAAGTTATCATTAAACATTTTCATTAATATATGAAAAGGATATTTTCTCTGAACAACTATTTGAACACTAGCCCAAAAAGCACATTGCATCTTTTTCAGTTGACTGAAAGCACATGGTACAGCATTATATATGCCCTAAACAGCCTAGGTCATGATTTATTTATTTTTTTAAGTCAATGTGATCATAAGATACTAGCTACTTTCACAGTGGTTTTGATTCTATATTGTCTCCAAAATTTGTCTTTTATCAAAACATATACATATTCTCTGTGTTTATGAAATTGTTGCTCTCTTTAGACTCTTATTGAAATAATGCTGCTAAGAAGAATGCCAAATTAAGTACTCGCTGTACCAAAAGGAAAGAACAAAAATTATTCTAAAAGGAACAGTTGTTAGAGAAAACATGTTAAAGTGGTTTCTCCTCTGGTAGGCCTGGAAACACCGTTCACAATATATAGAAGACTATGATTCTTCTAGATTATAGAAGAATATGATTCAGTGTACTTACAGCACAAAGGAAAAAGTATATTTCAGCTGTACAGTGTAAAACAAATGCACATCAGATGTCCCAGATCTTCAGTAGATCTCACTGCTGCTGATACAAATCTGAAGCAGCTCCACCACTTCAAGTCCTGATCCCTCTTTTTAGTCTTTCTGTATTGATCAGTTGGTAAAAAGTAGCCATATATCTGACTTAAAACAGTTACTGAGAGTTCATTAATTTCCACAAGGAGCAGGAGGGCTGTAAAATCTATGTGGCACAGAGCTGGCATGTCTAGTCTCCCACAAGAACCTTGCTGACAGGTTCTGGCTGAGAGATGTCACTTCTGAACTGCTTCAGTTTACACCAAAGGTTAAAAATGATCTGAGCTATAACTGGAGTAAGGAAAGTAAAACCTTTTGCTTTGAGATTTCCACCACTTTTCCAGCACTTAGAGAAGAACTAGCACAAGAGAGCAATGACAGAAATTACTCTGGGTTACTCCAGAGTTGCACCTCATGTCCCTGAGACAGACAGACAGCAATTCTACCCCAACACTATTTTGAGATAAATATTAATATATTTATAATGCATATAAATATATGCATTGAAATTACAGGATGCTAGAATTAGGCAGAAGATATTCAAATATTAAATGTAATTGTTACAACTCTATATAAAGTCTGTAAAAGGTCTAACCAGTTCATCCATAAAAGAGTTTACAACTTAGTTGCCCTGGCTTGTTATTTCTTATATTTTCAAAAAACATAATATCTTCAGAGCTGAATTTAATTTGTTCCTTCTGCATTCTACTTGAATTCAAATAAAGACGGACTCCAGTCAGCATGCAAACCAGAAGTGATATCAAACTTCATCTTATTTTTCTAGTCATTGAACAGCTAAGGAAAACAAAGACTGAAATGTCATGAAACTGAGTGTTGTTTCATATAGTTTATCTGTCCTTAAGTGCTTTGCATTCCAGAAACCTTACCTATAAGATTTTTTTATTATTCAGTTCTTGAACTGCCTACGTCAGTTGCCAACATGGAAACAGACTACTGAGCAGCTGATGCAAAAAGTTTATCATTCCTCTTGAACAAGTCAAACAGTTGTTTGTGGTGCAATACCTGGACATCTATACAGCTTTCTTGCCTGTGCAATATCTCCTTTACTTAGACGAGTACGCTGGCCAATGGCAGGTCGTATACCATTATCATCACGGGAAGGGAGAATGGTATCCAGGAACATGCCCCTAAAAAAAAAAAAAAAGATAAAATAAAAATAGACCCCAAAAAACCCTATCAGGTTTCTGTCAAAAACTATCTGAGTTTTATGAATGTATAATAATAGTTTGTAAATCTAGAATTTACAATTGGCATAACTAAGAGGGTAAAATGCAGAACTTTAAATACAAAAAACATGTCATAAAAAATCCCTAGGTTGGCAAACTTTATGCACAGTTATCAAAAAAGAATCTTCTTTCAGTACATTAACATATCAGCTTTTATATTTCTGTTAGACAACAGGAGGGAAATCTCTACTACTATTTAGGCTAAATGGGAAAAAGGCTCTGCTCTTAAGCTCTTGCTATACTGGAAAAAAAAAATATAAAAATACATAAATTAGGCCCCATCCAAAATTCTTAATCACAAAGTTCCTATTTCTAACCAGGTTTTTAAGAGAAGTCTTAAAGTCTGACTTACGTGTGTACGAGCAGGTAAAGTCAGGTACACTTGCCAATCATTCTTCTGTCAGGTGTTATATCTAACTCTACTCTAACCGCTGCTGCTTTTGAACATAGATGCTTATTTGCCAGCCTCTGCTTGCTTTACAATAAAATATATCAAATTACCATATGTGATTTTAATAATATTTACCCTAAATAACTGGACAAAATAGAGAAGCATACTTGTTCCAAATGTGCAGTTTTGTTCAATATTTCCCAAATTTAAAACATGATCCAAAATATTTTGGTAGTCTCAAATAAATTTGAAAAGAGAAAGGTACAAAACTAAGTTATATTAAAATGTTCCAGTATTTGAAAATCTGTCAAATCCCATAAAATGGGAGTTAACAGAGTAACAAGTTTCTGTATTCTCCTGTTCTTCAATTTTTTAATACTCTCTTGTAAGGCTTTTATTGAAAAGTAGAACTGGTACTTTCAGGCATAATGTAGGTCCAAAAATGAATGAACTGTAAAGATTTCTGTAGTTAGGAAGACTATTTATAAATACAGATTGGTTTTAAAATTATAATAAATGAACCATTTTGAGTATTGCAGGTACATACTGTTTTCTATCCAGTTAGAGAGCAGTATGGTTTTCTGCAAATTTTGCAGAAAAAGAATAATTTCAGGATGTCACCCTAATTTAAACAGTGAAATAAACTACTTATAGGACTATTCAGTTTCTAGAAATAAGGCACATTATTATTTAAAAAAACCTGTTTGTATCTGTAAATTATAAATTTATTTTCCATTGACTTTTAGTACAACCTGAAACTGATACTATCCATATTTTGAAAAATATTAAAAAAATCCTCTCTTAAATGCCTTAAATGCCACTTTTAATACAGTATGAACAACATCCTTATGTATGACTAGAACTTTATGATGTTTTGTGGTTTTTATTACTTATCCAGGTGAGTAAAGTCTAATAACAAACAGCTGGCAACATGCCACATGGAGCATGACACATTCTTTCAAGATAAATCAGTGCAAATCAATATATGACTTCAAGAGTTTGCTGGTTGTTTTTAAAACAGTATGAAGTAACTACTGCTTGTACCTTAGGGCAGGGCATGCCTACTCATGGCACTATCAGTTTTTGCCAGCTTGGAAAGTGGTGAGATCAGGGCCCACAGATCAAATTATTTTGATGTTGTCATTGCCCTAGGACTCTGTGGGGTTCCAGCTTGTTAAATTACTCTATTTTTTTATAGGTTCTCATAATCTCTTCCTTAAGGTAACGTATATGTAACTGGATTAAGTGATGTGACTAACACCTCCCTTATGTGGCTCATTCTTGTGCTCTTCCAGGGGTGTAGGATTTTTTTTTTTTTAGTGATATCATTTATATTGAGGAGAACAAGCTTACGAAATTTACAATGGCTGATGAGGTTTCTGGTGGTCTTCAGCTTATTTCATAGTCTCAGATTGTCTAGAATTTTTGCCTTAAAATGCCCAAATTGGCCAAAAAATATCTAAGAACATAATTGTTCAAAGTAGCATTTTTGTTGAGGGTTTTTGAAGTTTCTTTTAATTTACATTACTCTGGTATTTTTAGAGGTTAATTAGCTGAACTATGACTTGGTATGAAATATAACAGGAGACTGGGTAAAAGACTCCTTCTTCACTTATTCTCCAGACTAGGGCTACTCTATGGAAACAGCTCATTGTATGGCTCCCCACATCCACCTAGAACTTAGAGTGAGTACCACATGAGTTACTATGGAGTTGGGAATGGATCAGCCTGCAATAGGCCAGAGCAAAACTAGCAGAGCTATTTATTACATGGTTTTGATAACAGCAACATTCTGTACAAACAACAGAGAAGAGATTGCAGTTTCTGTTATAAATGGTTGACTGCAGTCCTTACCAAAGGCTGTGGCTTGCATGGTGGATGTCCTAATACCATAATGTGTTCTACTCACATAATCCATAGTTACTCATGCATCAAAGGAGGCTTCTCTTTAAGAGAACAGATCATGTTACACATGAAATTCCTAACCATTTCACTCATTTGGTTTTTCTAAATTCTAATTTTTGTGGAGACAAAAAGAATTATTATATGAAATGATGTTTCCAGATTATCTTGTCTTAGAATCTAAAGACTGGAAGCAAGATCAAAAGGCTGCTTTGAAACTGAACAGAAACAAAATGTGTTTAAAAATATAATTAAATTATTCTCGCTTAAACTAAACAAGCTGTGCTTTGACTGCTCTAAGAATACTATATTGCAAGGGATATTCTAAGTGATTTCAGAATACTTAAAAAAGCATAGTTCTTAGCATTCACAGAGACGAATAGAATTAAAAGTCAAAAGGTATAACCTGAGACTCCAACCTTGAGAAGGTGTTCCTGGCATAGTGCATAATGCTGTCAAAGTCATATGGTTCCCCAAGGGAGTTCACCTCTCCAGGCTCCATCTTCAAGAAGTTGTATTCCTGACCTACAAATGATTGATAATTAAAGTTTCTTTAACATCTTTTTTTTTGTGTGTGTGCATGTGAAGATAAAAGCCAAACAGGAAAAGAAAATCAACAAAAATACTAACCTAATCACTCACTGACATTTATAAATCTTAGCCTTTTGGGAGTAACTGTGTGATTTTATTAACCAAGAGGGCAGACATATCTTCTGAAACACACATAAAATTCCTATACTTGGTATTTAGGAAGACTATCCTCATTCACCTAACCTATATAAAGGCCCCACACATTATGATGTACTTCATGTAGAATCCACAAAATTTGCTGGCTTGGTTCTTATTTCCAGAAATAAATCATTTTGATAGCAAAGACCCCAGAAGAACCCTCCTCATTGTAGACTTGTTAGACTGGATATTAAAGAGACTTTGCTTCAGCAAAGGCTACTCTCTGAGCCCTCATGTAATACAAACACTACAAAGTCACATTTTCAAGAGCCAGTTGCAACTTAAGTTGCAACTTAAGAAAAGCAGAATAGGAACAAAAGAATTATACTTAGTTTATAATTCCAGACCAGAAGTTCTTTGTCCTAATCAGTGTATTAAGAGATGTAAAGCACTCCTGACTCCAATTCACATTCCCATTGGTGTCTTGCAAAAAACCAGCAGTGGCATTAACATTATTAACCAACATAATTTGCATAATATAACAAAATCCAAGTGTCTTGGTGGTCATAGCAGAAAAAGCATAGAGGAAGAGCACATATGGTATCTACACAAGTCAATGACACAGAGAGAATAGAAGGAGGGCTCGGATGCACATGCCCTTTCAGGACTTCAGAGGCTTGTGGGAGTGTGTATCAGCTGGCAGTCACTTTCCAAGTCCTAGCTGAGGTGGGAAAGATTAATTGCATCACAAGCCTCTTTTGTTTTAAAACATTTCCTATAGGAACAAACAAATACTCCAAGCTACAACTGGACAATTTCTGATTTCACCCCTTCTTGAGCAGAGAATTCCTGTAAGTCAAAATCACGGTTTCACAAAGACCATGCACTTTTATGAACATTGCAAAAGAAACATGCCCAGTTCTCTCCCATCTTGCCCACACAACACAAGTGTGGGTATAACAGCTAGACGGACAAAGAGATTACAGCCACAGTTTAAAGTTCTCAGGTTCCTCAGATGCTTTGTCTCAACAATACCAAGGCCACTGGCTAAAGCTGCAAGCTCTGCAGGGAATGAGTAATTTGGAAACTGTGGGAACACTGCCTGTCTGTCACAGACTGAAAGTCCCCAGCTTACCTTACAAGTAGGCCAGCTAAAAAGTTATTGACATGTTTCTACTTATCATTCAGTAAAGACTGCAAAAGAAAAAGCCCTTTCTGCAGCACTAAAACATGACTTTTAAAGGGCTTTAAGAGCAATGGCTTCCTTCAAAGTTTTTGAGCATGATTACTATTTCTCTCCTTCTAGCCAATAATATTTAATGGCTTGCTACTTCACCAGACAGTTAGAAGATATTAATTTAGTTGCAGTATTTAATTTGTGAATCATCTTGAGCTCAGTCTACCTAAGAGGAATAGCAGGTATAAATGCTCACTTCTGCTATTCAGTCCATTTCTACTATTCAGCATTCAGTTTTAAGAGAGCTAAGTGGATGAAGGAAACATAAAAAATAAACAGATTCTTCCCCCCTCCTACCCCCTCCAAAATACTTATCATAATATCTCACCAGGCTGGATGTTTTCTCTAATGATGGTAACATGGTCATCACGGTCTGGTCGTGTATGTTCGTGCCAAAAACCTATCACATGACCCAACTCATGGACAACTATACCAAATTTATCACAGTTCTTGCCAATAGATATAGCCTGAGGACCATTTCCTCTTCGACCCACATAAGAACAGCACCTGTAATTAAAACACAAACACAGTTTAAAGTTTTTATGCATATCTCTACAAAACATACAGGAAATTCAGTTAACATATAAGACAATATATTAAAAAAAAATCAGTAGAACAATGCACTATGCAATTTCTGCAGTTTCACAAACTCTAGCTGTAGTGCAAAAACAACTTATTATTCAGAATATCTAATAAAGGATACATATGGTGGGGGGGGGGTTATTCAAAGTCTTCTTAAAAGATGCTAGCTGTGATTAACAGAATTGTCACTTGTGGCCTTCTTTCTCAGAATGACTGTCCTGGTTTTTAGTTGAAACAGAGCTGGGTTTTCTTTTTCAGTAGTTAGTATAGTGCTGTATTCTGCTTTTCAGCCTGAGACTTGTTATGAGAGAGACACTGATAACATATCAGTGTTTGCATTTTTGTTGCTGGAAGTGAAGGACTTTGTGTTCTGTTATTCTACAAGCACAAGGATCTAAGGGGGTGAGGAATATTTAAATTAATAAGCTAAATTGGCGTTTGGGTATGCCAATGGGGTATTCCAGATCATATCACATCATGTCCAGTATATTAGTGGGGGTCTCTTCCTCTTTTGTCTCTCTCTGGCTTTCGCTCGGGCTCTCGCTCTTCGGGGATTGCGGTTTCGGTTCGGGATTGTCGCTCCTCTGGGATCATTATCTGGGAACAGGCCAGGCTTGGTCGGCGGGTGGTGAGCAGTTGCACTGTGTATCCCTCATTTGTATATTTTGTTACTGTTATCATTATCACTATGATTTTAATATTAGTATTATTTTAAGTTTTCTTTTATTTATATTATTAAACTGTTCTTATCTCAACCTACAAGCCTCCTTATCCTTGCCCCCCAATTTCCCCCCCTATCCCCTGGGGGTTGGGGGGAAGTAGGTGAACAGCTGTGTTGGCTGTTAGCCAAGGGCTAGCCCAGTGAAACTATCACAATGACACAGGAACCTCTTTTCACCCAAAGAATCAATAAAAATAAAGTTGACTGGAAGTATCATCACACTGATGCATACTATTGCTTTCTTGCCCATGCATACTCAAGAGGCATGCAGAGGGAAGAAGAAAGAGTAAGTAAAGGCAAGGTTTCTTCTGTGCCATACTTTTGCTGTGTGTCAACAGCACTCACAAGACTGTTGGTGCTCAGTTCTGGTAAGTTTGCTTTATTTTGATCTAAAAGTCACCCTACCTCATTAGTTCCATCTATAAATGGTGTAGAAATGATGTAAGTGAAATAGGAGTTTATTGAAAGATTCACTTAACACACAGCTGAAAATACAGAAGGAAAATATCCTTAATGAGACATGGAATCCTGTGATACCACTGTGCAATCTCTCCTCATTTTCTGGTTCTCTGGCTATGGGTGATACACAATGTCATTTGCAAAACCAGTATATTAGGAGGTTGAACACTCTGGATATGTGCAAACCATTTTTTTTTTTTCCCGACTCCTGTTTTCTTGTAATAGGAACCCTAATCCCAGAAAATATTTTCACAAGAAAAAACCCAATACAAACAACCCAAAAAAACCCTACTTTGCAACTGCTCTCATGTTTCTCTCCTGTTCCACTGCACTTTCATGATTCCAATGTAAACTTAGGGAACAGAGATGCCCTTTTCAGCATTCATACTGTCAGCGTTTACCTGAGGTGTCTGCTTTTTGGTTAGGGGAAAAAAAAAAAAAAAAAAAAAAAGTCTGCTGACTATGCTAGCAAAAGCAGAGAAAGGAGAGTGGAGCAAATCTACCAAAACTGAAGACAATTTCAGGTTTCATAAGCTGATTCTCTGTCACCTCTAAAGATCTTAAATATTTCAAGCCAGTACCATGTTCCCTAATAAAAGCCTGATTTCCCATCTCTGCTCTGTAAATTCTGCTGTCTGGAAGGGGAAATAGAATTGTACTGAGCAGATCACCTCCACCTTCTCTCTCCTCCCCCTTTTAAAAAAAAAAACAAACATGTTTTCTGATGCAACATTTATATAGCAAAATATATTTGGTCCTTGAGGAGGTCGATGCTAGTGTGGAGAATGATCCTATCCTTTATATGCCTCTGTGGACAATAAAGGAAGAGCAGCTATGGGAGCAATATCTACAGCAGATTAAATTCTACAGACAATATTTGCTTGTTTTTGTCTTTTTCAGGTTTTGTGGTGGCAAAGAAACTTTTCACTTTGGTTAGTTGGCTGGTTAGTGAGTCTTGGTTGGTCATTTTCATTGATTTTTGTTAGTATCTGATTCAACTAGAATTTTAAAATATTAATAATAGAGAAGTACAGCCATGGCATTTTAGCTCCCAATACCTATTCCTGGTAAGCATATATTGGTTTTGCACTAATGGTTAAAATCAAGGATAGATATACCAGAAAACTGTAGCATTATAATTACAAAGGCCACACAAGTTAATTTATAGAGGAAAAAACCACAACAGCCTAGGAGGGTTGTATCAAGAATTTTGAAACTATCTTTAAATTACTGTTGGGAAAAATTATGGTTCACATTACAATCATGTTGTTGCTAACTCAACTGCTTCTCAAGTATTTCTACCCTTAAAATAAGTTAACTCTTTTCTTCCTGATTTAGATAGTCCTAAGGACAGGTATGAAACACCTTTTTAGGTGAAAGCACTGAATTAGGCTCAGTGCTTCAGCTAGAGTTATGCAATACCATGTTCAATTAATTTTTAAGGTGTCTTCCCTTGATAGCTTTCTTCAAGGCAGGTAAATAGAAACAATGGCAATTTAGACTCCCTGATATAATTCTACGCCATTGTCAATGTTGCTACTGTTCCACACCCCAGTAAAAAGAAATAAAGAACACCTATGTGTTACTCAGTGTATTTCCCTAACTCTATAGAAACCATATGAACAGAAAATTACCTTTTACAATGTTTATGATTTAGAAATATTATTATAAACACTGATATAAATAGCAGCAATGGAAAAACTACCTTAAGATATGCCCTAAAAATACAATATAGGTAATAAAAAGGAGCAACAGATAACAGAAATAAGATTAAAATAAAATATAGCATAGTTACAGCATTTTATCTCATGATTCCACAGTGGATTTCACCTTTGCACCTGACATGCTGACATGGTTTTGCTTAACAATCTTTCAGATTGCATGTTTGCAGAATATTATGGCTACAAGTGAATATGTAAATATAGTTAAACCACTACAGATATTTTCAATATCATTTTTACCTGTATTTTTATCTTTCACTAGTCACTTAACTATTTTAAAATGTTTCTATTGTGCAGTAAGGAAATTACCATAGTTCATTCACTCTTTTATTCACTCATGCTCACCGTGGGGAGAAAGGTGTTTGGATCCTTAAGAAGGTTTTGGGCTTTTTGTTGTTTTGTTGGGTTTTTTTAAACATCCTACACAGTGTTATTTACTGTCCCATCCAATTAGAGAGGGAATGTTGGAGCATACACTTTGTACTCTGAGCCAAAGGTAGTAGAATTTGCAGTAACTCTTCATTCTCAGAAAAGTCCACTCATTTAAAAAGCCATTAAAGACCTTTTATCCTCATTATAGAATTCACAATTTACTGTCATAGGCAGTTGCATTAGGTACATAGAACAAATTTGTCAAACACAGTCCCTAGGTCCCACACTTCAAATCTTCTAGAAAACATTGCTCCTTATCTTTGAACACTTTAAAGTAAGGACTAAGATGTGGCATTTACCTTGGCAGTCTACAGGAAGCCATGGCAGAAAACACATCAGTCAGACGAAGTAATCCACATTCTGTGAAAGCCTCTCACCATTTCTATATTAGGGGAACTTAATGAGTTGGGGTTTCCTACCTATGTCAAGGTCATGCACGTCATTATGGTTATTATGCCATACTGGACCTTAACTTATGCAAAAAGATAAAATGCACTGACAATGCCTGATGGTTGTTTTAAAAATAGAAAAGCATAAAATGCATGCAATCTGTGAAATGATTCACATTACAGACTACTAAATATGGATAAAATTCCACTGATTTTTGCATAGTTTGAGTTGGAATGGACCTCTGGAGGTCTCCAGTTCAACTTTCTGCTCAAACAAGGGTCAGATACGAAGTCCAACCAGGGTTGCTCAGGTCTTTATCCAGTCAGATCTTGAAAACCTCCAAGGATGGAGACAGCACAACCCCTCTGAACAACTTGCTCCAATGCTTGGCTGTCCAAACTGTGAAAAACTTATTCCTGATATCTTCAATTTATGCCTGTTACCTTGTGTTCTCCCACCAAGTACCATCATGAAGACCCTGGCTCCCTCTTTTTGTTGCTCTCCCTGTGGGAACCGAGAGCTGCTGCTAGGTCCCCCTGAAGCCATCTTTTCTCCAATTAAGCAAACCCTGGACCCTGAGCATCTCCTCAAAGGGCAAGTGCTCCAGCTCTCCAGCTCCCATGCATCTTGGCAGCCCTGTGCTTAAGTCCTTCCAGCGTATTAATGTCTTTCATGTACAGGGAGCCCACAACCGGATGTAGGGTCTAACTGTAATCTAGCAAGTGGCGAGTAGAGAGGGATGACCCCTTCCCTTGAGCCACCAGCTGCGCATCTGTCCACACAGCCCTGGACACTGTTGGCTGCCTTTTTTGCCAGGGCCTATGGCCAGCTTCTGCCCAGATCACTGCCCCATGGCCTTCTCCACAGAGCTGCTCCCCAACCTGGCAGTGCTCAGCCTATCTTGCTCTTCCTTTGCAGCTGCAGAGCTTTGCATTTGCTCTTGTTGAACTTAATAAGATTCCTGTTGGTCAGTTCCTCCAGCCTGCCTGGGACCCTCTGGGTGGCAGCTCTACCATTAAGCCTATCATCTGGTCCTCCTCAGCTTGGTGTCATCTGCAAACCTGATGAGAGTATGCACTGTCACCTCTTTGTGGGTCATTGATAAAGTTGTTAAAAAGGACAGGTCCCAGGATAGATCCCTCAATACTGCACTTTCACTTACAATCTGAGTCCAAGTCATTAACCACAACCCTCCAAACCCAGCCATGCAACGAATTTTTAACCTATCTAGTTTTCCATTCATCTATAATCCTGCAAAATATACCTTGGAGACTCAACACATTTAAACATATTTGTTTAAATGCTTCAATTTATTTGTAAGTTAAAACCTTTATGATCCAAATACAACGCACGATGGCAGGGCAAGAGACTGATGAGAATAAAGTTAGGATAACCGTACATAATTATGAAAAGGCAGAACAAATCCATTAGTTTAAAACAGCTTAAACACTTCTGCTGAGTCTTCATGTTTACCACTGTGTGGAACACTATATAGAAAAACTGCAATGCAGAAATAAAAAACATTAATCAATATTTATAGTTTAAAGCAAATCAATATGTTATTAAGACTGTAGGTTGTAGAATATTTAATACAATTTCAATAGTTTTAACATGCTTATGTTATTGACTCCCCGTACATTACATGCTTCAACTAGTAAAGACATTGGCTTAAAAATTTCCATAGATGGTCAATATAATTTTTGCACAGTGATACTTTGGAGACAAATAGAGAAAAAGGAAAAAGCTAAAAAATAATAAATAATTATTCCAAATAATGCCCTCTATGATGTCACCAATTCTGCTCTCATTGACACTATTCACAAGGACAAAAGAATAAAGCAAGAACTTAACCACATTCTGTCTCTTCCTGTCCTTTTTACTTCTTTTGGACCAGAAAAGGGTTTAACCTTCTAAGATTGTGCACTGTAACTTGGAAAAGCAATAGCAGTGTAATAATAGCAGAACAATGAAATGGCTAGTATAACACATTAAGTTACTAACACAATTTGTTTTCATAAGAAAATATGGTAAATAAATACCTAATACTAATTTTCTGAATACCATCAGCAATACCAAAAAGTTGATTGTTTCTCAAAAACAGAGGTGGCTTAAGATCAACTCTGAAAGTTTTTAGTGGTAAATCAGACAGATTTTTAGGTGTTTTCAAAAGTCATTTGACATTTTACTATTACAGTCATATAAAAATTTGCATTATCAAATGTGTATAGTGATTTTAGGTACCTCATCTGACTTATTAGAAAGATGTTTTCGTTTCAGAAGAAAAAAAATAACTGTAGTCTTTTACATAGTATTCCTCTAGGTTGTCTAACACTGAACATCTGAAACCCAACACAATGAGAATTTTAAAGATGGTCTGCTCCTAGAAACAAGTAAACAGATGAGTATGCTAATTCCCTTACACTGGTTACTTGACAGATTTCCAGTACTGACCAGAAGGTATAAGCAAATTTACTGAGTGTTTCTTTACACACCAAAGAAAATTAGAATTAACACCAAGTCTGAAAATAATAACAGCAGCAGTGCATACTCATAGAGGGCCATTAGGATTTGCTAGGTTGTGTCATGTCAAGCACACAAGTTTCATTCATTCAGTAACAAGATTCTGATCACTTCAACAATTGCACTGAGTCAGAGAGTAAGGAAAACTAAATAAATAAATCTATGAAGGCAATTAATTTCCAATATAATGGGTTTGACCTCAGGTGTGTTGGCAAAAGGCCAAGACCTCTCTGCTGTATGAGCACTTGTCATGACCCTTAAATTGAGTCAGCTGTCAGCATTTAAAGCTCCTCATCTCTTTAATCTTTATTGCACCAGACAGCAGTTGGAGACAGTAACTATTTATGAATCTCTAATTCCATTTAATCAGTCTAGCTGATCAATGATGGTGAGCAAAAAGAAACAAATGACAGGGAGAAAATTAAATGACTGGAAAAATATGCTCATTCTTCTATGTAATATAGCTGCTGTCAAAAATGCTTTTAAATTAATATGAAGGAAGAAAGATTAAAGTGGAGTCAATGTTGCACTTTTTTAAAAAGCTGCACTCTTCAGAACTTGATAATATAAAAATTCTCATACACCAGAACATCAGCTTGCCATGGCACTGACTGTATGAAGTTGTGGATGAAAAACTGCAGAATTTCATAAGCACACTAGGACTGCATATCATCACAAAGCAAGAGAAAGTTCACAAGATGAATGAGCAAAATCTCACTCAAGAAGCAGAAGGTTCTTTTCCTGGTGAAAAAACACCCCTTTCAATCACAAATATAATTCATATATAACTGTACAAATATAACTTGCATAACTCTACAAAGGAGATATTGGCTATGACCTGGGTTGAGGAATTCGCTTATCGTCAAGGGTCAATATAGTTGTAGTTACCAATGTTCTGATTCATTGCCCTAAGAGGATTCATTGCAATGGCAGAAGTGGCTACTGCTTCTTCACCTGCTCAGTGGAGACAACCATCTCAATATTACAAAGAATAGACAACTGAATCCATTCCTCAGTTAACAGCTACCTGTCCCAGTGTATTAACACAAATCACCCCTCATTCAGTTTATGTTAATACACTGTGGTTTAGCCTATGGCAGCTGGTCACCTGCACCTTGGTCACGCCAATCCTGTAGGCCATGCCACAACCAGCAGAGAAGCTGTGTCAGTCAACTGCTGTGGCCAGCTGCCAGAGTTAATTACCACCTGAGACCATGAGTCAGCACTAATGCCACAGACTATTTAGTACAACTCAGAATTTCTTATCATTCTATAAAAAGTGATTGAGCACCTTTTGTAACATGTAATCCTTCTTAAAGATAAAGAAAGCTGGAAAAAATGTACCCTGGGCAATGAATTTGCCTGTTTCACCAACTTTAAGAATTGCCTGTAATGTCTATTCAATGCTCTAGCAAGTTCAACAAACATTACAACGTTCAGAAGCTGTTCAGGCTACAATATTTGGAGAAGCACATGAAAGAGAACTGATTTTCCTGTATCTCTAACAGCTTTGTCAAATACCCCTACAAGAGGATACAGCAGTGACTGTAATAATTCATCTAAAGTTTGTAATAAAAAGTACTTCAGTATTCTGGTGAGGAACAAAAATTGCCACAAAGCAGATCAAAGGCATGCTGAGATGCCAGAACAATACGACTAATTGTCCTTTTTCTGTCTCACTATATAAAAAGAAGCTTGATTTTGTACTCAGTAATATTTATTAAGAGCATGTAACTAAAGGCCATTCAAGTTTGCTGACTCCTTTTATGGCTTTGCATACAGAGAAGTACACTGACTGTGTCTTCAGGCACTTCCTATCTGATAGGAAGAACCATAAGGATACAGAAGCAGTAGTGAGCAAAGAGTGGTTTTAATAGAGTTTTGCTTGCCTTAATCAACTAGCTGCATAAATATTTGCTGTAATAAGTATTAATGCAAATGTACACTGCTTTGGTAGAAGAATCATAAACACTAGTATCTTAATACTCATTATTCTCACATCTGCAGCTAACGGGTACAAATTACTATCAGTAATTACAAATTTTCAAACTACTAAGTGCTTCAGCTGTTCTAAGAAACAATATTTCAATAATTAACTGTTCTCAAAATGATGTTAAATTAACAAGACATGATGACAAATACTTACAGTTTAAGACTGCAACAGGTTAATTTATTCTGATGGGAAGGAGGGATCCAGCTGTAAAGCTTTTGACATTTTTCTACACAAGCTGCCCATAAGCAAACTAGAGAACCCTGATATAAAGGGAGATATAAAGCTGGTTGGAATTTTATATGAAGTGAAGATAGAGAAGATATTTTTTAAATTTGCAGTCTGAGAAAAGACTGCTAAATACCACAAAGACAAGCCTGGAATTGACAGCAACTTTAATAGATTAGAGATCTGAAAAGGAAAATATGGTATTATTTGGTATCCTGAGATGTTCAAAACATGGTAGACACCCTGGAACTAGTGATGGGGTATCAGTGCTGTGTAAAGAACACTGGCTCTTATTCAGAGTCACATCACAACTGACCACGAGTTGAACATGGCTGCTGTTGAAACATGGGGAGGCATCATGCATAGGTACCTAAAGATATATGAATTAGCTCTAGCACTGGCTCAGCAGAAATAATGATTCATCTGGACAAACACAGCCTAGTTTTGGGTCCTCAATTGCAAGAAAGATGTGGACTAGTTGAAAAAAAACCTCAAAGAGAATAAAAATATGATCAAAGGCCTAGAAAACATGACTTACCAAGAAAGATTAAATTAACTAGGTATTTTCTAGCCTAAAAGAAAATAGAACTGAGGGTGGACATAGTAACAGCCTCAAAGTATTTAATAGATTTCTTTATAAAGAAAAAGGAATAATTTATTTTCTAGGGCCATGGTGAGCAGGAAGAAAAGTTAATGTATTTTAATTGCAGCAAGAAATACCTGTTCTAGCTATGACCAAAATACTGCCCTTGACTTCATACATTTCTAATATTAAGGATACTGAAGTAATACATTTCCTAGTAGGCTGTGAAGCATTCATTTTTGCAGGTTTTCAGAAACAAGTTAGACAAGCATATATCAGCAATGGCTTATGTATAGCAGTTAATGTCCTAAGAATACATCAGATATCTTTCCAAGATCTCTTGCAGTCCTATGGGTCTATGATAATCAAAACTTATCTCTCGTTCATTGCTGATATATAAACTCTCAACTTTAGGAAGATCATGTATCTCTCATAACCAGCTGCTATATTTCAAATGTGCTTTTTTTATCACAGCCCTTCTGGGACGAGCTTCCCATGAACTGTTACAAGAAGCAATGCATTACATTCCTTCACAATACCCTTAATGTTTACAAAGGCTCAATAACACTTCACTTGCTAGTGTGCTAATGCTGTCACCAGAGACATCTGCAGATATCGCCGCCTGAATTTCCACATATATGACTGTATCCACTTTCTGTTTCATTAAATGTGTTATGTTTTGACTGTGTGCTCTTTGGGGCAGGGTTTATCATTTAGTTTTTAATTTGAACAGTGTTAAGTACAATAAAGTCTTCCTCATCTGTGAATGTTAGCTGCCATGGTACTGCAAACAATAACGACAAAATGTGCTAACAAACCAGCACAGCAGGGTGCTATGGGAAAGAACCGAGATTAATTTCAATGCGACTGTGTTTGCAGATGGCTTGCTGTCACTTTTGTCTGGGCTCTTCCCATGGAAAATCCTGCATCAGCACTGTGTGCCGGTAGTTAGTGCACAGTGGTTCCTATGTGCCCAGAGAAGAAACGTTCTTCTTCATCTGGCTCTTCCTGAAACAGCTTATGGATTCAGGACCCCAAAAATTCATTCAACTACCCCTCGTGTTTAGCCTGGTTTTTTTTTCATCACTGGTGGACTGTTTATAGCCACACTCTTCCTTGGTTTTATATTAAACCTTTTACAGCCTTTGTAAATTATTTATAATTTGTAAAGTACCCACCACTAAAACAACATTAACTGTAAAGAATAATGGTGACTGTGAAGGTAGATACTGAGTATACTCCAACCTTCTGATTCGAGTTGGTTATAATCCAGCTATCATCCTAAAGTGATTTGGTCTCGTGAAGCATCAACCAGCCTAAGGAACAGTGCTTTGGCTAGAGAGACTCTTCTGTTTAAATTCACATTGCTTTCTACCTCTGTAAGCGCAGGGAACCATCACAATTACTTTCTGCTTCCCATTTCATTGAATCATAGAATGGTTTGGGTTGGAAGGGACCTTAAAGATCACCTAGTTCCAACTCCCCTGCCATCAACAGGGACACCTTCCACTAGACCAGGTCGCTCAAAGCCTCATCCAGCCTGGCCTTAAACACTTCCAGGGAGGGGGCATCCACAACTTCCTTGGGCAACCTGTTCCAGTGTCTGACCACCCTCACAATGAAGAACTTCCTCCTTTTTATCTTTCAGCTGTACGCCAATATCCTTGAATCCCATCTTACAGGTTGCATCGTTAACTAAAATAATAGCCATGGTGGGTCAGAACAAAGGTCCATTTCATTTGACACTGTTTCTTAACAGGGGTCTACAGCAGAACCCCAGGAGCACAAGAACATGACAGGCAAGTTGACAGCAGCTCCCATAGAATAAACTCCCTGATTGCAAGGATCTGTGGTTCAGAGACTTTCCAAGGCAAAGGTGATGCCTTTCTCAAAATAGCCCAGGATTGGGTTTTGTTACATTGTCCTATGCCTTAAGAAGAATGTTAGGAGTAATGTAAACTGATTCATCTACATGTAATTTTATGGGCTGTAATAAAACACATTTAGGATCTTTCCTACAAGGTGCTCCCAAAACTTCTTTTCACAACCCTATCCCATAAAAATTCGAAAGCAGGGATGCAAAGTGTCCATTGATCAGAAAATCAGCAAGACATGGAGCTGTTCACTTTGGAGCCTACAACCCAAACAGAAGGTGACTATCAGAAGTACAGTACGTCCATAGGTAGTGAGTGCTCTTTTTGGAAAACGAACATGGTGCACTCAGGAAGTTCACCAGCCACTATATAAAATTAAGAATTCTGACTGAAATGAATACCAAACATAGCTGACTGATGCATTTGTGGGCAGAAATATTTGAAGATGGAACACAGTGATTAATGGAAAGTTTCGCTAATGAGTAATAAAACCCGTTTTGTTCACTTTTATACATCAGTGATCTGATAGAATGTATTTGCAAAATGGTCATGAATTTTGTGGTTAAATAATTCTATGCAAGGACAGTCTACCAACAGAAGAGTTAAAATTACAACAGCAATTAAGATGGAAAAGGAATGTGAGATATACATCCATACATAATTCAGCAGTAAACATGTGATATTGAGAAAGCTAAGAATAAACAAATGATAAGTCTGAAATACCTTTAGAACAATACATACTAAATACTAAAAGCATGACAGAAAGACAAATATAAAAGTCTCATATCTATGTATATATAGCCAGATCATTTTATATAGAAATAGATAAAAGAGACAAAACTTCAAAAAAGTTACTATACGTAGTGCTTTCAATTAACTGGAAGCCAAGCAGAACACAAGTATCATTTAAATGCAGTAACTATCTATCCATTTTCCTGTGAAGTATATATTCACTTATAACCGCAAAGCTGACAAACATGGCCAAACATTGAAAGCACAAGTGTCTGTTACCACACATACACACTTACCCACATGGTCTGTATGTAAATACTATATAACTTTCCTCATCGCTTCTTTCAATAAATGTAACACACGTGTACTTTTCCCAGTGTCGCATTGCCTGTTTGAACATGGCGCGCTGGGTGCCTGGAAGAATAATTGTATGAGATGAAATAAGACATTTTTCTAACTGCATCTTGTTCCTGAAAATCAGATTCCAATACTAGGAATATAGGCCTGGAAGGAGTCCTGTGTCCTGGCAGTCCCATGTACTGCCAGACTCCAATTAAAGGGATACTCAGACAATCAGCTCATCATAACATACATGCCTGCAACGGGACCAATACTGCCAGACACGCTCTAGCAAACATAAAACCTGTAATAAAAAGTACAGCTATGTTACACCAGAGGAAGACAGCAGAAGAAATATAGTGTTGCTTATGTGCCTGCATTAGCACAATATTTGCTAAGTAATTTCCCAGATGAAATTATCAAGTGCAACACATTGGGGAAAAGAAAGAAAAAGTAAAAGAAAAAGGAAAAAAGAAAAAAGAAAAAAAGAAAAGAGGAAGAAAATTGAGGAACCCTGGATCCTAGCTATCTAGCCAGAAGGGGGAAAAAAAAAATCTACCACCTTCAAATCTGGTCACCTATTTAACTTAAGCCATGTAAACAGGTGTACCAGTCAAGGCATTTGATTTTAATAATGCT
Source organism: Antrostomus carolinensis (assembly GCF_000700745.2). Classification (NCBI taxonomy): domain Eukaryota; kingdom Metazoa; phylum Chordata; class Aves; order Caprimulgiformes; family Caprimulgidae; genus Antrostomus; species Antrostomus carolinensis. The sequence continues at coordinate 113,727 of NW_010307146.1, forward strand.
GTCTTGAATGGGGACCAGTCTCCACTTCTTTGCATCAAAATCTTTCAGAAATCAAACAATTCACTAAAAGGAGAAAATTCTTAATTTGATACAATACTAATCATACCTAGATATTTGTTTTAAAAATTAGAAACACATTCAGAAACAATTAAAACTATAGATGCAAAAACAGTCAGCCCAGCTCTCACCACAGAACACAAAACCAGCTAGTCTACAGTACCTCAGATAGTATAGCAATATAATTTAATTGCCTGACAAAATACAAGGCTTATTATCTTAGAGGCTGCCTCTGAGAATACAGCTGTATTGCTTCTGAGCTGGCAATTCACAAAGAATAGTACTATTTAGCTTGAATTTGCTAGCAAAAATGCATTCACCTTGCAGACTCTTTCAAAGATGCATGTTACAGCATAGGATAATTTTAAAAAGAAAACAAACCAAACCAAACCAAACAAAACCCCAACTTTTTTAAACTCAAAGACAGCAAAACCTCAAAATTCATAAAAATCACAAGTTTAAATCATGTCAGGATCCTAAAAATTAAAGGTTATTTAATCTCATCTTGCCCTTTTCTTTTACCTTTAAGCAATGTTTGCCAAGTTGTAGGATTTATCTTTCATTATGAAAAAGGTAAAATGTTTAACATTATATGCTTTCATTTAGTTTACTACCATTATTTAAAAAGATAGTAATCCTAAAGCAAAGATCACTTTCATTATAATACGCAAACTAAAAGTTTGACTGGAACCTTGAAAGGAACGATTCTGGTTTCTCCATATACAGATAATGTCTATGTGTACCCATCTGAAAACCAAACTGAGGAATTACAAAACACATTTGAGTCAGTTTGTTGAGTGAAATCAGTTTAGCGGAATACAACACACCAGTTAATTAGTTATTGTGCTAAATATCCTGCATTTTTTAAAAAAACATTTCAAGATATTCTGTTACTTAGGCTCTTGAAAAAAAATATGCAACAAGAAATATTAGGCAAAGAAAAAAATCTTCCCTTTCTAAAACATAGTTATACATTTTTATTATGAAGCTTGCCTTTGTGAGCAATTTTGTTGAAATATGACTATTATTTTCTAAACAGATGTACCTCAGGTCTGATCCAACAGAAACTCTTCTATTGACTACCATAGTATAACTTTAAAAAAAAAAACAACCAAAAAACAATAAAAAAGCTTTAAAATATCATCTTCCTTCTCCCCATCCAAAGCACAAAGCTTACCAGTGAAATTTCCACCTATTACATATGGAATGACACCCCCTGGCCATATTCTTTCTGTTCGCGATGTAGCAGCTCTGGGAAATCGGTTTTTCTCATTTTTCCCTGAGAATTTTACAGTAGTTCTTCCTTTAGATGTATTATTTTGCTCAAAGCCTGTAATGATAATTAAAATACTGAATGAGATCTCTCACACACGCAAAAGAGAACAATTATTTTCCAGCAGGTCAGATTCAGATTATTTCTTTATGCCCTTTAAAAGTAGGACGCTGCTGTTATGCAAGTCTATCATTACTTAATTTTCTGAGAAATGCTGAAATTAAGAGTATAAATCTTCATTTTTCAAACTTATCTACAGTAACAATTTGCCCATATATTTATCAACTTGAAGGCACATTGCCCAATGTCATCTAAATTTTCTCATTTAATAATAATAATATCACATTCCTTGTGTATTTTTTTTAATAAATTAGGGTTTTTCCAGCAAAGAAGGAAACACTTTGAACAGACCCAAAGTAATCAAGGCATTTGCTATCCCTTTCATTTTTATTGTAAGATCTGGAAAAAGCAAGTGCATGACCATCCTTAAAGCACTGGACAGAAATAAGCCCTTAAAGTATTAAATTGGCTTTTATTATCAGGAATTACAAGGAAAAAATAGATAAATTATTTGCCAAGTTGTATACACATGGAAAAAGAGAGGGTCATTTCTCCCTCTCATCTCCATCATCTGTAGCTATTACCAGTACATATATTTTCAGACAAAAATGTGACTTTCACTTTGATAGTAACCCTACAACACTTCAGGATGTAAATATACATTTTTCATAAACAAACTTTTGGAACCCTGTGGATAAGTATTACTCATGGCTGGAATTTCTTTACAAGACCAAAAAATGTCTACTATTTTCAGAGATATTACCATTACGGGCAAATCTATCACAAATCAACTGAAACTAGGTGTGACAACAGAAGAGGATGAGGATAGTTAGACAAGGACTTGCACACCATAGCAGGTGCTTCTTCTGAAGCAACCTATAAGTTAGCACACATATCAGGGCAGCTGATTAAAATAGATCACTTTAGAGGAGGTCAACAAGTCCTACTCAGTGGGGCTGAAGTCTTATTCCTCATTGAAGAGTACACCTTGCTCCTGTTGAGTATCCCCTGTGATATCAGTTACACCTAAGTGTTAAAGGCTATGTCAGAACCAAGGAGGATTCCAGGTCAGGATCATGGTAGAGTATCTTGGCATAGCCCCAGGGCTGGCAGGGCAGCAGAAGGAAGGAAAAGAAGAAGCTACAGCACAAGGCAGGGAAAAAGCTCTTGATACACAGGAAGAAAAGCCTGCCTTTGTAGCAACTAACACGTAACATAAATTGTAACAGGAATGATATAGAAAATTTCAGGGTTTAAAAAAAACACTCGGGTAAAGGAAATAATTGATCCTTGTAATGAGTAAGTATCTAAGTGAGAATTACACAACAGTCTACAACACAGGTAGAAACTTCAGAGAAAAACTATTGTTACACTTAATATACAGTCATTACTGAACCACATCACATGTTAATATAGACGTTTTGCCATTCAAAATGCTTTTCATCAACTTTCTTTTGAACTAGACATACGAAATTTATGCCAAATGTCATGCAAAAGATAAAGATGACAAGCATTTATGCAATACTAAAATTGTAATTCTCTTATAAAGAATGAAGATTATATACCAGACCACATCTGCACAGGTAATTACTGTACACTGGTTAATCTTATAAAATATGAAGTGATGCATTTAGAAATAAAGTGGTGTGAGTACAATGGAGTTTCACATATTTTCCTTTTTGAGGTTGAGGTTTCATGACATTGAAGTGATGTCCCCTTGCATCAAATATGGTGAGTAAACTCAACCAATATTAATGGGGACTCCACTTATATAGCCTGCTGAATTCAACTACGTTCATACTAACAAGAGTATGATTAGTATAAAAACATGTTTGCTCAGTGTAACACCATAAATGATTCAAACACAGTATGAATCATCAGGATGCCCCAACTAGATTAAAAAAACAACCAAACAAACAAAAAAACCCAGTGTAATATCATTAGCTATGCAGCATAGCCTACCTGTATTGAAAAGACATTGTATGGATATCAGTTGAACTGACAACTATGAACACAGCCACACAAAAGAGTTAAGGAATTTTTAATATGATATTTAAAAGTACATATTTTAGCTTCTAGATTTGATGCTGGAAATAGAACCTAAGATAATGCAACAAAGAGTTAATTTCTTTATTACTATTGTACGATTCATTTTATAGTTTGCTTAAGCCAATAGTAATAGAGAAAGGCTTTAAAGTGTTAAAGTACTATCATCATTAGGGTTCGTGATACATTATCACATCAGGCAACCTGCTAATTTAAACAGTGAAAATACCAGAGCCAAATCTTCTTATCCTGTCTATAAGCTGATAGAGGACGCCTCGTTTTTTTGACATCTCATGCTCTCCAAAGCCACCTTTAAAAAGAAAAGAAAAAGAAAAGAAAAGGAATTTTACAAAAGTTAAAAACATGGAGTCTTACACCTACAGCAACTATACGGCCTGGAGAGATTAGAAAATAGCCCGTAAAAACTGTAATGCATCTTAAAGGAAGTTTAACATTCTTCAATGACTCACATACCAATTCTTCAAGTATTCTCGACAATGAAATAAAAACACATTTTTAGCTGAAAAAATTTCTAATATGCATTCCAGAATGTAAGTCAACATGTCTTTGTTATTCAGACAAGTCATGACAATTACATCATCTAATTATTATTTGAACCTTTTTTTTTTTTTCTTCCTGGTGACCTTGACATCCTCAGAGCCATATTGATTGACAGCTAAAAGCCTTACTCTCAAAGAAATTTCCTGAATGCATGCCATAATCTTTACATTTCAAGAGAGGGGAAAGAGGGAAGGCAAACACCCAAATTTTCATCAGAAGATAAACAACAAAACTGATACAAGATTAATAAGGTTGATTTTATCATGAGATATTTGGTTTTATTTGTCAGCAAGCAAACATCACATGCCAGTGTATATTGCAGTAAAACCTTGCTAGCATATATGTCTGTGCCATTTCAGTAATCAATGAGCAAGAAAAATTAAGTTAATAAGTAACCGATTTTAACATTTACTGTGCCATTTACAGAAATGCAGCACATTACAGAAATGTGTACACTTGATGCCTCTGCCACACACTCTCTTTACCTGAATCCTGTTGCTGCAAGTGCTTTTGCAAACACCAGTAACCCAGAAGAAAGAACACTGATAATACTGCACTAGTCAATAAATTGTTCAGAATTCTTCAGAAAGTTTTGTGAATTTCAGGAGTTTGTAGTAAATTGTATTTTAAAATTCAATATCTGTTATAGGACAAGAGAGTCTCCAAACTACTTTTACAACAGCAAAAGTAAAAAGATAGAAATTAAAGGACCATTGAAACCTCCAACCACCATGGAAAACACCTTTCCCAACTTCTCATAGAAACTTTCAATATATAGGTGGAAAACACATTTATTAAACAGCAACTTAAAATCATATTACAGATGAGAAAATTCCATATAAGGTAAGTGAGATTGTGTGGCTGCTCAGTGAATAACAATGTGCCTAATTATTTGGATTACACTGTGACATAGTTGCTGGCTCCCTTGAGAAAAATTTTCCAAATTTTTAAAACATTTTAGATAGATGAGATAATAGTTCAACACATTCCTTTCCAAAAAGCTACATAGTAACTATAATATACACTATAGAGAATGTAACAATTCCTTGTATTGATCATGATTAATGAAATTTTCTCTCATTTAACATTCATCTTATAAAAAGGCATATAGCTAAATATTCCAAACATACTAAAAAAAAAAAATCCTTAAAAGCATCAACTATCACAGGCATAACAGAAAAAAAAAAAAGAACCCATTATTTACTTAAAGAAATTATAATACTATAATTATTTCTAGAAAAAAGTAACTACCATTTATGTTTTAACACAGCCTATGTATTCCATATAATGAAAAACTGAAGAAGAAAAAGTATGTCACATAACTAATTTACAGCCTTGCCAAGCCATAGTCTAAAAAAGTCTTAAAAAAAAAAAAAAAAAAGATTAAAATCATATTTGCTTCTCATACTTCAGGCAGGAGAAGGAGGATACTTTTGGCATTCTGGACTCAGAATAATATATACATAACAATTTTATCAGCTTTACTGTTGTTTCTGTTTACAATTATTATGTGTATTGCTTGGACAAAATGACAAATAAAATAACAGACCCACACTTTGAGAAGGTCACAGATTAAGTATCTGACCCTGTAAATCCATGTAGATAATCCTCACCAAAAGGAGTAGTCACATAATGTGAATCAGAGCCTGTGAGCCTCGGGATTTTTAGTTGCAACAAAAAATGCAACTCTGCAATTCCATCTTGATAGTGTACACCCAAGTATCTAACCCTTCTACCTGTTTTCACCTTTAGTTTCTTAAGGCAAACAATAGAAAGTGCTCAAAATTAAACTTTGAATCAATTGTTATTGTGTCTGTAACTAAGGTAAAATATGAAGTTGTTTTCTATTTCAGAGGCATTTTACATTTCTTTTCCAGTTGCTAGTTAGTTGTTTGCAAATTACTCTTTTGGAAATTAGAGGGAAAAAAGCACACTAGGCTGCACAGTTTGTAAAAACAGGTTAAATTCCTAGTTTATGCATCAAAATGTTGTAAATTAAGAAAAATAATTACATATGTAAAGTGTAAAACTGAGTTTTCCAACTCTGTTTTTAGAAAAATCAAGAATGTACAGTATTCACTGAGAACAATTACAAAATCATTAAATTCAGCAGGGTTTGTTGTCCAAAGTCCAGTCTCACTGACCATCGCAGTTGCATTGATTCCTCTTGTGCAATAAAGGTAGAAAAATCTGATCCAAATACTTCAGTAAACCTCAATAGAATGACTTAATATCTTGAATAGGATATTTTCCACAGGAAAAGATAATGCAAAATCTCAAGAAAGGTAAGGAAAGAAAATGAAATAATAGAATAATACATATTATTAAAAAACAGTTAAGAAATGTATATTTTTTTCTGTGTCAACTGAAAACAAAAACAAACAAAAAAAACCCCAACCTGTGCAGTTAGGAAGAAAAAAAATAGCAAAGCAAGAAGAAAAAAGAAAGTCAGCAGGCTAAAGAAATCACTTGACTGCATCCACTTTAAGGGGAAATGACTGACCTTGCTCTCTACATTTTGTCAGCAAAACTAGTGCCTGAAATACCTTCAAAGCCAATTAAAACTATTTGTTTGTGGGAAAGGGAGGCAGGGAAACTGCTGACTCTATTAACATTTTAAAATCCAGTCTTGATCTAGAAATGATCAAAGGTGTTCCTGCCTTGGGAAAAAAAAAAGGGGGGGGGGAGGGGGCTTTAAATGGAGATAAAATAAATTTTCAAGTTGTTATAAAAATAGTCTGATCACAACATCTAACTAGGAAGAGTAAAAATATTTTAAATATATCAATATTTAAAGGTTAAATTGAAAATTGTTTATTTGGTCTGAAAAATTCCTTTCTGATCATTCCTCAAAGTGATCCTTATTTCTACATATCAAGAATCACGAAGTTGATAGCAGCTCAGTTCAGGAACATATAGAACATGCTTAATAGAAAATAAATTTCAATTACGCATTTATATATTTTGTAACAGCATTTTTCCCACACCATTCCTAAGTAACTTGGCTTTTTTGGTACCATAACCTGAAAGTTTACAAATTCTCAGTTATGAATTTACAAATCAGAGCCTAAAAGCATATATATTTTTAGACATTAGATAGACATCCATTTAGACATGGATTATGTTTTCTCTCTCTCAAACATACACACACATATATATATATTTACACATAAATAATATCTCTTCATCTGTCTGAATATTCAACTGCCTGTGTTAATCAGATTGCAGCTTCTGGCACTAATGCAATGTGTGTTAACAATACCAAATAAACATGTATTAAAATGTCAGATAAATAGTTGATTTTTAGACAAGGCAAATTCTAGCAAGGATGTTATGTTCTTGTGTTGCTTCCAGATCTGGGTACAGGTCTGGATGGAACTGAAAAAAAGAGCAAAAGGAATCCCTGTCTTGCCTCCAGGATTCCACATATATTCTCCATAGGGCATTTGGGCTCTGCTATTGGGAACTTTCAATGATGAAAGAAAAGCTTTGTACAATTTCCTTTCCCACACGACCACCTGCAGAGTGGACTTACTGTTCTTACCAGCTTCTGCTCTTCAGTTCAACATGATATTTTTGATTAGAAATGCCAGAATAAAATTAAAACTTTAGCTTTTCTCTTTCTTCCTCTAAAAAAAAAATATATACTTCTTGTTTAATAACTTTTTAAAGTCTAATTAATATTACCCAAAACATTATACAGACATTCTACATTTCAAACAGAGATTGCCTTCTATGCAGAAGCAAATAACAGGAAAAATAAGTTAAAATAAGCTTGAAACATCATACCTGTGTTATGGCCAATTCTTTCGTTGGAGTGCTGCGTAAGGTCAATCGTCCTGTCAATTTGAAAGATTTTTAAGTCTTCATCATCTAAGGCAATATCTCCCCAAAAGACAGCTTTAAATAAAAAAGAGCTCAATTTAATTAAAGAATTTATTTAGAGATTAAATCTGAAGACTATATGTTATATGTCATGTTGCAACCTTTGGGAAAATATATGACAAATATATATTTATATCACATATACTTGCTTATTGATCTCTATTTTTATACAAAGGAATAAAACTATCTACCACAAGACAAAGAATTTGTTTCAGTATTCTCCTAAACTCTTACATTTAAAAAAAAAAAAAAACCTTTACACATTGCCTAAATGCAATCATTTACATGTAATGTCAATATATTTATAAATTTTTGGCACGTGTTGTTTTCTGCAAGTAAATACAACAAAGCATAAAAGACACTGAAACCTGTTAATATTTGAACTATGAAGTTAAAAACACACATTACTGAGAAAATATAACCTTTACAATTCCTGGCAAGTGCCTGAAAACGAGAATTATTTGAAGTAATTTTTATTATGCTCCAATCACTTTCTGCATTACATTTGCCTCAGAAAATTAATATGTTTCTGCTTTCTGTTAAACTGATGAAAAAAACTATTTTTCATTTTTCTCTTGGCCTGTTTGTATGCTTTCCTTTTACAGTTAATCTGACTGTTAGGATTCTTTCAAATACTTTGCTTTTCAAAGTTGCAATCTCTCTTCTTTTTAACCTTTCTTTGGCCTTTTTGGTGGGTTTCTTCTCTCTTTTCCTGTTCTCTTTCAGAGTCTCTCGGTTTTTTTCTGTTTTACTTTTGCATACCTCACTCATTTTCCCTAAGTTGCCATCACAACTCAACGAACCAAGATATAAGCCTGCTTGCAATAATTTGGGATCTATAACCTCAGTCTTTCATCTCTGCCTATTTTTGCTGAGATTTTATCCTGAAATCTCCCTGCCAAATCAAACTTATCATTAAAGCTGAACTCAACAGGCCATATCCTCAACTGCTGTGAATGAAGTCAACAGAGCATATACCAATTAACATGAGCTGAAGTGGTTGTTTATTATCTTTATCCAAATTCTTCCTTTCCCTCTCTTTACTGCCTTTGTCAATAGCTCTACTATTTGTTCCTTCAGTCACAAAACTCTTGGGCTCAATCTTGGAGTCATCTTCAACTAAAAAAAAATTCCCTTCTTTCCCACACCCAGGAAGACACCGCTAACTCTGCTTGGTTTTTTGTTATACAGTTCCCCAGGAAATTGCTTTCTTTGCTTCCATACAACTAAAACCTTGTACAAAGTCCAGCTGTTACCAAATCGTTCTCTCTGGTCTACTTCCATTCAAACTGATCCTAAACACTATTGTTAACTAGTATTCCTTTTCTCTGTCTGTTCTTTTCATCATGTTGTAGAGACCATTCATCAGATAATATTCTCAGTATTTTCATTTTGCTGCAAAGGTTACCTTTTCTTATTTATTGATGCTCAAATTCATTAGTATTCAATCAAAACCATATCAAAAAAGTCTTTACCTAAGCAAAAAGATATGCATTCCTAAAGAAATCTCAGATATTGCACTACTTCCTCCTATTCTCCATTATTTTTCTTGGACGCAAGGCAACTAGGAAAAATCACATTGAAAATGTCTTTGGTCTGACTTGTAAAATACATTTAAAAAAAAAAAAATCACCTACACAGAGTTCCAAAATGAAAATAAAACTAAATACAGATATTTCCACATATATTTTTACACAAAAATATAATGTTTCTTAGAATCTACACGTATTTGAGACCATTTCTGAAACTCTTCAGTCACTTCTAACACATTTCTGAACACTATCCTTACAGGGATTACTATTTCTTTATGTTCACATTGGGCACACTGGGGACAGCTTTCCGCTGGCTACTCTGCTCTCATCAGTAATGGCTTTTACCACCAGGTGAAGAGACAGATCTAGTGGCAGCTCAAGATGTTTGTTTTGTTTTTTGTTCTTTTTTTTTCCCTTAGGTTTCTAGGAAAAAGATCTCAAATTGTCAGGGTTTTAAACAATGAGGGGTCAAAGTCAGCAGTCTCCATCTGACTTGAGACAAATATTACTGACCATTACTATTACAGACACCCTCTAGAGATTTCTCTTGAATGTAATTCATAACATGGGCCGCTGTATAAGCACTATGAAAGACTGCAAACTTTGATAAACAGAACAGAAAATGGTAAGAGGAAGAAGTTATTAACATTTCAGCCTACAAAGACATGATGGAGCCCCCAACACAAGAAAGACATGGACCTGTTAGAACGAGTCCAGAGGAGGCCATGATTATGATCCAAGGGCTGGAGCACCTCTCCTATGATGACAGGCTGAAAGAGTTGGGGCTGTTCAGCCTGGAAAAGAGAAGGCTCTGGGAAGATCTTATAGCGGCCTTCCAATACCTGAAGGGGGCCTACAAGAAAGCTGGGGAGGGACTTTTCATAAGGGCGGTTAATGACAGAACAAGGGGAAATGGGTTTAAACTGAAAGAGGGTAGGTTTAGATTAGATATTAGGAATAAATTCTTCACTGTGGTCAGACACTGGAACAGATTGCCCAGAGAAGTTGTGGATGCCCCCTCCCTGGAAGTGTTCAAGGCCAGGTTGGATGAGGCTTTAAGCAAATTGGTCTAGTGGAAGGTGTCCCTGCTGATGGCAGGGGGGGTGGAACTAGATGATCTTTAAGGTCCCTTCCAACCCAAACCATTCTATGTGTCCACAGCAGAGGTCATACAGGTTGTCTACACCAGACTGGAGGAAGTGCTAAAGCTTAATGGCAAGCCCATTTTCCTTTCCTGGTAATACTGAGTTAACAAAAGGAAGGTACCAAATCAACAATAGATGATGCAAAAAATAACTCACTAACGGTAATACATTACCAGAAGTTATGTTGGTTTCAGTGTGTAATACTGATGTATGAATATGAAAACCCAAGGTAAATCAAACTTCAGAAAAATAATACAGTAGGAAAAAAAAATGGTAGAAAATAACTTCCCTAGTCCTGATGATGCAGCTCTATCACTTGACTGTGGTAACATTCATTTTGCCATGAAAATACAAATAGCAAAGACTGACCTTTGTGAATCTCTTATAAATGCATTGAATTTGTGTGCACATATATAAAATATACCTCAGTGTTCAGGCAAGATATAGTAACTTTGTTGGGAAACAAACTATGGTATTTTTGTTAAACATCTGGTCTGCTACCTAGTTTTTGATTAGCAACCAAGCACAAGGTTAAGTTTAACAATAATATAACCATGGTAATATAACAATAAGTGCTGATGCAAGTTTGACATAACTGTAAACAAGCAATCTGTGTAACCAATAGGAGCTAGGTTCTCTAATGTATTAACTAAATATGAGTTAACACTAAAGAAAGAAATAGAAATTGTTTGTTTAAAAATATAATGGAAAATTTGGAGCTTTCCTCAAGCTCCGCTGTTTTTCCGATGCAAGACGATTCCGTTTTGCAGAAAAAGACAAACACGTGAGACAAACATGATGAAATTCAGAAATCTTGATAGAATTAACTCATTTGACCTCTAGAAACAATGTAATAATTGCCACTTTACTTTTACAGAAATAAATTAATTTCACTGCAACTGGAAAGATACATACCTAGCAAAAGAAACAACAGTTAACTGGATACTATTTAATTTCAATACAGTTCAATCAGCAACAGAGACAAAAAGGGAGCTGATAACTGCTTTTTAAAAAATATATCTTTTTTCCAATTAAAGGGCTGCACTGAATATAAATTCTGCCCTTCAAAGCCTGAAGCACAACCCCACCTGAATTATCCATAAAAATAAAAACAGTTATCTCCCACAACTGTTAAAAGTATCCTTTAACTTTTTTTAATGCCTGTGTAAGTGTCAAACTACTCTGTAACTAGAGAAGACCATATTTTTATCTCCTGCCTTAAAATTTTTACGGCCTGAAACTATCTGAAGAAGTCACTCTGTATACTTCTTCATGTCACACACCTATCTTAACCTTGCAGAAAGCAAGCAGAGGAATGTTTGGGTATGCAAGGCACGATGTTAAAGACTTTGCTAAGAGCATGTTAGGATTAAGAGCTTTATTAGCTCCCTCTAAGGAACTTGTGACAGAATTGACCTGTTCAGCTCTGCATCTCCCTCATTTTTCACAGATATTTAATTCATAGGTTTCATCCAGAAAATTAACAAGAAAGTGCTAACCAATTCACTTAGCATTCAAATAAAATGAAAACTGAAACAGAAGGATGGAAGAATTTACAAAATCATCCAAATAGAATTTTAATGTACCTCTACTTACTTCAGGTTGCTTCATATAATCTCTTACCCTATTTATCTACTCAGTGATCAGGAAAAGTTGATGTTTACAGGCAGATTTTTCATTTAATTTGAAAAAGCAAGACTGAAAATAAACTTAAGAAAAATCTGTTGAAAATGTGATAGCATTCATTACAGGGTGGAAGTATTTAAAATATATTTTACTTCATATAGATTCTTGATAAAAAATAAAATGGGTCTTTTTGCCCAATACTTGATAAAGAGACATATACCCTTTTATAACAAATTCCATGCAACTTTGTTTTTATTGTGAGGGTTTATTTTTTATGTGGCCACTACATTATGCATTTACACAAATTCAACAGACAATACATGCATCAATTTCAGAAAGATGGACAAAAACTGATTACTCAGTAAAATTATGTTTTTCCCTAACAGTGGAGGACTTATGTGGAGCTATTAAAACAGAAAATACTTTTCACCAGCAGATGCAGTTCTGCTTTCACACAACTCAAAGCTAAGTTTGCTCCATGTAAACAATCAGCTCACAAGTATGAATTATATCTACTATCTAGAGGAATACACCTTAATATTACCACACAAGTAATGTGATCAGAAAAAAAAAAATAAAATTGTCTATAAACAACAGATCAAGCACAAGAACTACAACTACATTTTACTACTTGCAACAGGAACTATTATTTTATCATAAATAACTAAGATTCATCTGCAAAGCTCTCTTTGCTAATCTACTCTCTTCTAACAAGACCATCACTGCATCAAATATCTGGTATTCTAAAGGAATTAAATAAGCTACTGTATTGGGTTTGCATGGCAAGGTTT
>NW_010307147.1:0-16371 GCF_000700745.2 Antrostomus carolinensis
TGCGGGAGCGCGGACTCGAAGGTGCTGCTGTCCCAGGGCCGGCGCTGCGGTCTCTGTACCTTCCCCCAGCCCTTGCCAGGAGCCAGCGCGCTGACTTCCCAGGCCGGTCACCCAGCTCTTCTGGCTCTCCGGCCAAGGAGGCGCTTTGCTGCTCCCATCTCAGGCGCTGCCCCACCGCAGGAAGGGGGAAACAAAGTGCTCTTATCTAATTTCAGGGCCGAGGACCTGCGGCGGTACCGTACGTGCTCCTGCCCTGCCGTTAGCAGGCACGGTGTGAGCCCAGCCTCCTTCCCCTGCGAGGGTGAAAACAGAGGTATCGTGAGGGGCAGGCGCTTGCGCTCGCCCGTGCGCCGCATCACATCGCATTTAAATATGCAAAAGGCAGGATCGTGCTGGTTTTCTCCCTCTTCTCACTGTGCAGTGATAAGCAGGTGTTTCAGAGGCTGGTCTCCCGTAGTTCTGTTACAGAGGGAGGCTGCTTGTTTGTCTAGCAATTCACGCTGTTTACCCAGGTAACACATGATTTTTGCATAATTGGTGTTAACTGGCATAATGAAGCTCCAATGAAGAAATCGTGTGATAAAATGTAAAATACTCTTTTGGGAGACGAGATCAGTCCTGGAGAGCACGGGCAGGGTCGTACTAACATGGCATTAGGCTTGGGCACCACTGGAAATGTTCTTTACTGTTTACTGTGTCTAAGGCTTATGGAACGAGATTAAAGATTCCCAGGATTTCTTTTGATAGCAGGATAATGTGCTTTAACTCGGGTTAGCTGCTCCCTCTAACAGCTCCTGGATTTTTGGACAAAGTAAACTATAAGCCAGATTTGTACTGGTGTTGTGCCTTACAGAGCAAACTCAGCTAAAAACACTCAACAGTTCCACATTTCTTGATAGTAGGTGATGTAGCAACAACTGATTTATTTATTTTAAATGCATTTGCAATATACTTTATATTGTTAAAATGGTTTTAGACTTTTTCTGAATGTGAGATACTACATAGCGGCAGGGGCTGAAAATTATTTCCTAGCAGTCAAGTGTAATGCAGTTATGATTTTGTCTGGTTATCTAATGATTTACGGTCAATTAAAAATAAAAAGTGACCTGAAAGGAAACAAGAGCTGAGAGCTGAGTTCCAGGTGAAAATACAGATTAAACCAGTCACTAACCACTGAAATGATGCAGTAGATGCTGGGCAAGTGCCCCATGGTTCAATGTGTGTAATAATGTGTAATGAACTTTGAAAGCTCCTGTGCAATAAACTCAGAGAACCTAGCTGGCTTACATACTTACTGGTCATTCACTCAGCTGCTCCTTCAGACTCTGAAACCCAAGGACAAAGGGACAGTAGCATCAAATCTATTTCCATGAAAGCTTTCTTCCACCCAGTGTGCAGACATAGGCTTTTTAAAACTATTTAGTAAAACTACAAGGTACTGGTTTTTGACTGCCTTTCTATGTTCCTGACTACATGCTGACCAAGCAAAGAGCTGGGGGGTTGTGGGGGGAGCTCTTAAAAGTTTCTCCTTGGAGATGCCTTTTTTTATGTGGAGCCTCCTCAGTCAAGGGTCATCTGAAATCCTTCTGTTCAGAAGAAGCAATTGGAGCAAACCCAGCCTCAGCTGATGGGGTGTGAGAGAGAAGGAGGAAAGTTTAAAAGCTGGGAACAGGGAGACGGATGAAGGAGAACTGTACTTCAGCTACAGTTAGCCTGGGGCAGGAGGAAAGGGGGCAGAAAGGGGTGGATTTGCTGCCAGGGTTGTTGGAAGGCAACACGTTCGTATTTATTTGAGGCAAAAAAAAAAGTATTTCTGTATTTATGCATTCTAGGGCCCGAAGAACCTTTTTTGTATGTGTGTGTCCAAAAAGGAAGAACAAGTAAGCAGATACTGCGCCGGCGCATTTCTTACTCCTACGTCTGGTTTAGCGTGAGATCTGTGAGTTCTGATCCTCAGAACTACCCAGAGACCTGAGTCTGCAGACTAGTGCTTTATACATCTCGTGCAGATGCTTTTCTGCATTTTAATCCTTACAGTGTTGTGAAAACACAGTTTTCACTGTGTACCTCCAAGCTATCTCTTTCTACAGTGAACCTCTGTTTGCTCTTTGGAAATGTCTCCGGTTTATTAGTTGGAAGTCTTTACCTAAGCACAAGATATCTACCAATTTGGGTTTTATTTGAGAAGACATCTGGTATGCTATTCAGATGGCTGCTGTTAAGATTCTATATCAATACTGGTTAATATGTGACTACGTATTAGTCATGTCTTAATCCTTGTGTATGGTACTTTCAGTTTAGAAATTTGGTTAGAATACAAAGTCAATAAATGCCCATAAAATTACTTGCTCACAGCCATCCTCCATCTTTATCCTGACCTTGAGCTGTGGGAAGGAGATGTAATTCTATCTTCCTGCTCAGTCAAATCCTTGCTTCAATGAATTTGATAGCAGCCAACTGAAAAACTAGATCCATGAGAAAACGGGCTGACTGCCTCGTCTCACTTTCCCCGCCCTCTGTGCAAGGGCCATGCAGCAGTATCTTTAGGTTAGTGCTGACCTGTGTACCGCAGTGAGGAACGAGAAGCCTGGTTGGCCATAACCAATTTGTAGTGCAGAAATAATCCTCTTGTTTCTCAGCCTGAGCATCAGATAAAGCTTTAAGTGATCTATACACATGTAAATGAATTAAGCTGACACAGAAGATGGCATTTTATGGAGCATCTGAATAGGTGTTTTTTTTAACCCATGAAGTGGAGAAAGTTCGACCTTTCTTTTGAATTGGAGAATACTTGCTCAGTTATAACGACAGTGCATTTCTGTGCATTGAGTTACTGAAAGGCATTCATAATATAGGTATTTTCCTCGTCTCCTTTATAAAGATCATGCATCAGAAATTATGTTTAGGAAATAGTGTGGCTGATTGTTTTTAAAAGTGAGCAGTGACATATTGACAAAATAAATGGAAATAAGCAGATGAGGTTCAACCTCAGCTACAACTACTAGTTGTAGTGCAATTTTCTTAACATTATTCCAGGTACTACTAAGGATTGCAGGTTTGGGGCAAAAAAAAAATAGTAAATAGAGTGAACTTTTCAAATAAACTTGCAAAGTATATGCCTGCTTATTCCTGCTCTTGCCAAAACTAAAAATAAATCTCTGAGTAGCTGCCTGGTGAATCATTCCCTGCTATTGTAGGCTGGTCAGTCTGGACATCAGCAAAGATTATAGGGAGCACCTGCGGAAAATCATCCTAAATTGGAAACACTGGGATAAATGCCTTGAAAGCCTCAAGACTTTTAACCTCAGATGTTATGTCAGGGTATGACTTAAACCAAACTGAAAGAATGGACAGGAGACTTCACTAGTTTGGGGGGTTTTTTGGTGGGTTTGTTGTTTTGGTTTTTTTTTTCTTTGAGTTCTGTCTTCACTGTAGTGCAACCAATGATAATTTTATATTTGAAATATCAAGTTGCGTGTCCATTAACAAGATAACCTCATATGAGAGCTAAAATATGAAGGACAAAACTCCCAGCCTTGGCCTGGCAAGCCCAGCTAGATGCTTGAAGTTAAAGTCCATGTTTAATTTCTCCTCTCCCTCTACTCTGCCCTGGTGAGGCCACATCTGGAGTACTGTGTCCAGTTCTGGGCCCTACAGTTCAAGAGGGACAGGGATCTTCTGGAGAGAGTCCAGCCGAGGGCCATAAAGATTATGAAGGGCCTGGAGCATCTGCCTTACGAGGAGAGGCTGAAAGAGCTGGGACTGTTCAGTCTGGAGAAGAGCAGACTGAGAGGGGATCTTATCAAGGTCTGTAAATACCTGAAATGTGGGGGCCAAATGGATGGGGCCAGGATCTTTTTGGTGGCGCCCGGTGACAGGACAAGGGGCAATGGGCACAAATTCGAACACCGAAAGTTCCATACAAACTTAATGAAAAACTCCTTTACAGTGAGGGTGACAGAGCACTGGGACAGGCTGCCCAGAGAGGTTGTAGAGTCTCCATCTCTGGAGATGTTCAAAACCTGCCTGGACGCTTTCCTGTGCAACCTGCTGCAGGGAACCTGCTTTGGCAGGGGGGGTTGGACTAGATGATCTCCTGAGGTCCCTTCCAACCCCTGTGATTCTGTGTGATTCTGTGATCTGATATCAAATTGAAAGAAAAGCTGTTTCAAGTGTAGGTACAAACTGGCTGCTGTTTTTGCTGTCATTTTGCTGCCATTTGAGATTCTATCTCGTAAGACCAAAGAAAGAAACCCAAACCTGGTATTTTCTAAGATGTATTTTAAAAGCTGGGGTGAGAAAGGGTTGGTTATGGAATGATATTTGAGACCATATAATTACACCATTTTGAAAACCAAACCTTCCTCTTTCATCAGTAATTCATTGTAAGTAGGATGGGAGACCTCCTAGCTGTGATTTTTCATTTCAGAATAAAACAAAAAAGAAAGAGGCGTGATTTTATAGACACTAGAAGTAGAGATGTAGTTTATCTGTTTTATCCTGAATGACACATCTGAAATTCACAAATGTCTCTAAGAAAAATATTTGGGTGTAGTCTTCAACTAAAGCATATTGATTAGCAGCTGCAGCTTATTAATTTGATTTGTTGCCCATTTTATCTAGATAAAGCAATAAATCAGATAATACATGTTTGGGGGATAGCAAACAGCTGTCTATGATAGCTGTAGGACATGATTTTAAATGAAAAATCTACTCTGGTGAGTAATCCTCACAGAGGATTTCATGTCATGCTTCACATGAGTAAAAATGAGTTAGAATATTTTTTTCAGGTATTGCTTACCAGACTATCAGCTGGTTTGGGTTGTGTGAAGCAGGCTTGATTCTCAGAGGCAAGACTTTATGTGCCATGAATCTTCTGCTGCCCGTTTGCAACGCCTCGGGTCTTTCTCCTGATCCCAAGTTACCATTTATCATGGTAGTTCCTTTTACACTCACGAGGTAAAAAGCATGATCCTCTGCTACTGAAAATAAGAACCATGCATATGTAAGTCTGTTGAAATTAAAAATTAGAGGTACTGTGCATCCTTGAACTTCAGTGGTTCACTTTTTTTTTTTTCTTTTCACTGCTGATTTCAGTCCATTTTGCTTTCCAAGTCTTTGTTTTATCCTCAGCCTGTAAATGTTTAGGCAGATAAACTGTCACTATCTCACAAGAACTGCTCAGTGACAGAAGAGTGGTCAGCACTTCAGTGGCCAAGGAAAAAGGAAAAGTTATAATAGATCCATTTCTGCATGTGCTTCTGGGCACATTCCCTCTCAATTTTATGAACAGGAGCAGAACCGAGCCTTAGTCTTGATTCTGGAAATACAACTACCTGGGAAACAGAAGGAGCCTCATAGTCTGCACATCCTTGGTTGTGTTTAACTTGGCATGCACTTCCAGCGACAGAAGTTTCCAAAAATCAGAGTTGGTTTACCTGTCCTGTTTATCATTGGTTTCAGAACTAGCAACATGATGTAAACTTAAAAGATAAATCCTGCCAACAATACTTTCTAGAATTGCTGTAGCTCAGACTGCTGAGAGGAGGAGGAGAAGAAACATGTTCTCTGGCTTCTCTATTTTTGTGTTCTTTTCTTGGCATACCAGTGTTATAGCAGTCTCCTTGCTGGACCCTAAAGCAGCTAGAGAAGTAGAATTTATGAAATAGGCAAACGTACAGAATATACAAGGACAGCATTTTGCAATTACTTTCTCCTGAGGAAGAGACAAACCAACAACTAGATGTTACACTGGGCATTTGAAGGTGGTTAATTCTTCCTGCAAGGCTGGGAAGCTATGGTTTGTTCCTGGCTTAGTCCTCAACTGGCTAACAGTAGATAGGAAAATGCCCCTAGGTAATATATTAGCTATCGCAGGTGTTAATTAACATCTGCTGAATGGCATGTGAAATAGAAAATGGTGAGAAAGTGAGGAATCACATTAGAACAGCAAATGTTGCTGACCATGATTGAAAGCAGCTTTGTAAAGCTGAGGTCACATTTTAAATTATGAGTTGAAGCACTTGAAATATTATCTCTTATTGTTATAGACAGCTATTCTTCCTTAATTCATTTTTATTTTTCTGCTATAATAATTTACCATACAGTTATCTTTTTAATGAGTAATGTTATTCACCTCTCTAGTTTTATGTATTATAGTTGTAGTTGTGGCATTGGCATCCCATTTGTACACATAGGAAAAACAATTTAGTTATAACCTAAGATGTGTATTTAAACTAGTGTGATTGTGTGAGTATGTATCTCCCCTCGTGCAGCTGCAGATTTCCAGTGTGCTCAAAGGGTCACATTGACAAAAGCAATGAGGTATCTGATTCTACTTGCTTCAATGGTGTCTCAGTACCTTTGTGGATCTAAGCTTCAGTAAAACCACTTAGAAACTATGAAAATTCTACTAAGATGAGGAAGTTAAAAAGGTAAATTTCTGGTTTATTTACCAAGGTAAATAGAGTTAACAATGCAAAAGAGCTGCCAAATAAAACATGAGGGGTTTATTCTGTATTTTCAGCTGTTTGTGCTGAAGCAGTTTAGCTCCTTTCCCCCCTCCTCCCTGCTATATTCTTGCTTTCCAGCTGCTATTTGATCTTTCCAAGCCTTGACTCGAAATTATTCCTTGCAGAACCTCTCAGTGAGACGGTTTCAGCTCAGCGTCGAAAAAAAGGCAGAGCTATTGTTCTTTTGTCCTCCACCTCTAGATTAGCTTTTACCGCTGAACAGCTTCTTTATAAACCTCAACGAAATCTTTTCTCATGCTTTTTGTCTGTGTTGAGAACAAGACCAAAGGTTGAAGATAGTTTTAAATCCTGAGGTGTGCAGAGACCCCTCCCTCCCCACATTTCAGTGTTAGTTACTGCTTTGGCCTTTACCTATTTCGCTTTGAAAGCCAGGATGGGGCACACCCTCACTCAGCACAATACAAACCCATTTCATTAAGAGCTATTCAAGCTCTTTTTTAAAATGTTTGCTTCAACGAATGCCCATGTCAAGCAGCAGTCATACGACACCTTTCCAAACTCTGCAGTCCAGAGCAGTAACCAGCAATATAATTTGAACTCGTTTTTGGGTCCGAACTGTCTCTGCAAAGATCCGCAGCTTGTACCCAGTGCTGGGGAACGGTCACTTGCCAAGGCTTTGCTGGTCCCTTCTGGCATTTGCATGCTCTATAGCGGTTTCTAGAAGTGATATCAAAAACTGTCTTCTATTTGGGGGGAGGAAAAAATGGTCACATAAATTGGGCTTCTTGAGATTGGGTAATTATGCATGCAGATGCCCTGTGTGCACTAGCAAATGGGGTATTTTCAGGACGTATGTGACACCCAGCCTTTGGTAACTGCAAGTAAGATGCCACCTGTCAGTATGTGTGAAGGATTTGCATTTAGGCATGGACCTGTGCAAATCAACATAGGCTATTACATGCAGGAAGCATTTTTAAAATGTTGTCCTTCCCATCTTGCTTGGGAATTGTAGCATCAGCTGGAGCTTCCCTTAGAGGTGGAATTGGTAGTGTTAGGTTTATGGCTGGACTCAGTGATGTTAAAGATCTTTTCCAACCACTACGATTCTGTGATACTGCACACCCCGCGTGACTCCTCAGTGGCACTGTACCTGAGAAGGCTCTGAGTCTATCACACATCTCCTAGAACACTGTGGTAGCCCCTTGAGAGGAAACAGGGCTTGCTCAACTCACAAAATGGAAAGTAAAAGGTACTATTGGAGGAGTTAACGCCACAGGGATCCTGGAGGACCCATTTTAATTACTGTTCTTTGCCAAATCTCGTGCTTTGGCTTGTGGGAGCTGTGTTACTGCTGCCGACCGCTGTGACAGCTCCCCCATCTGCTTCCATCTGTCTAAGTAGTGTAGCGATATAATTTGGATGTGTTTGACAGATCTGAGAAGGGGTGTGGTTCACTAAAGGTTTGAGTAAAGAATTTGGAGATAAGCCATTTTTATGTGATAAAATAAAGTTCAGTTTATAGGGAGGGATCCCCCTGTTGAAGGTCCGTACCTGTTCACAAACACACTTGTGAAATTCCTGTGAATGAGAGTTGCAGGATCTTATCTGAAGATACTGAAGCTGACTACAGTGGTCTAGGTCCACTTCCACTCCAGCAGGAAATGGTATATGCTCTGAGGGACCTTAAACCTGAGGCTTGTTACCCTTGCTAATGGATCAGATCCCAATGTGTAGGAAACGTGCAGACTTTTCACTCACATAATTGGTTTAAGAAAGGCCCACTGACAGTTCACTTCTGTGCTGATGGCAATGTATCATCACTGTGCCATTTTGATCAGTCTTGCTTGTGGTGGTTGCTCATTAGGCCAGCTAATTGCTCTCTGCTTTGGACAGCTGCTGTGTTACTCTATGCTGTTGATCTTCACTCTGAATCTGCCCAGAGGCTATTAAAAATATGCCTGAGGATGAAGATCCTTTGATCTATTAGTTAGACCTCTGTCAGTTAGTAGTTAGAGAAACCTGCCCATCCAACATACTAGTAAAATTTGTAGCCTCGGGTAACTCTCCTGACAGAGGTAGTTTTGAGTCCCCTGCAGGCATGAGGGAAACACACCTGAGGTAGCCACCTTCCCTGCTAAGTGCTTTAAATGTCAGACTAAGTATCTCAGTGCTGCTGATGGGGATCAAAAACTATTAGGCTCAAAAACTATTTGGCAGTGAGAAAGGTCCATGGAGAGCTATTAACACAAAGATGGGGTTATAACCTCCTGACGGGGATTTCTTAACCAAAAAGCCTTGATCTCTTGTCAGAAGTGTGAGAGCATAGCAGAGGCAATGTCCCATGTTAGTCTTGTTTAGGAGATGAGGAAAGGGAATATTTGCTATCAGTTACTGTCAGAGGGTACTATACTAGATTAACATTTGGTTTGACCTGGTAAAAATCTGTCTCTCTCATTATGAAAAAATAAAAGCAAGCCCTATGCACTTCTGTGGAAGAAATGGTGCTGGCACCTGTGCTCAAGAGGGGACTCTGGGTTCTGGAACATGCCATTATGAAAGCATGTCCCAGAAGAAAGAGAGGACACAACAAACTTGCACGTGTCCCCAAGACTTTCACCTGAGCCCAGCACCTGAGCTTTGAAGAGTCTCAGCCTGGAGCAGTGTCCAAAAACCAAAGCTCCTTAGTGAATCTGGGACATGCTAGCAGGCCAAAAGTCATGCATTTTATTTGTGCCAGAGCAAGGACCCTTTACATAAAGGTACAGGAAGGTCTGCATTTGTCAGTGCTGATTTCTCTGTGGTTCAGACCTAGCAGACACCTTTTGCAACTGCTACGATGAGCTATATCTTTGCTATATTTTATCTAAATATGGCTGTATTTTTGCACATCATGTACTCTATTTCTAGGCAGATAACATTCGCTAAATGCTTTTGAATTCCTCTGCATGGGATCTGCATGAGCAGAAGGGATGGCTTTCTGCTCCTACGGGTGAACAAGTACTTGGCAGCAAATCCTGTGCCTGCACTAGGACATGAAGTATCTTTAAAATGCCTTGTCATATTCAACAAACCAGCTGCAGTGCATGCAGGGTGACATGACACACTGTTTTTTATAGCAGTTAAACTGTCCAATGTTCAAAAAATAAAATATTCACAAATACACAGCAACAGACAATGTCCCTTCTGCTGTAGAGAGAGGGTGATGTGAAAAGCTCTTCACCCACATCCTTTGTGAGGAATTTGCATCCTCAGCCTCCTTCCCAGCAGAGAAGCACCCATGTCTGTCAGCTCCAGGAGCTTTCCTTTTGCACAGCTTTTACACTCCCATACTCTTTCTAGTGACTCTCCAGATTTTAAACTTACCTGCCAGGGGAAGTATTTTTTATATCAGTTGTGGTATAGATGATCTAGAGTGCCCTGGTAAAAGTTTAATCTGCAAGAAAAGTGAGAATTTTGCCTGTACAACTCCAGCTGTGTAGGGCTGACCATTGCATAGTCCCTTTTGTGTATATATAAAATTGCTTAACATTGATCATTTCCTGAGCTGGCACATAGTAGCTTGTAATTTATGTTCTCCAGCAACAGCTTAAGTCTCATAGAGACTAGCTGTCTTTTTACACCACTGTAATAAGCCCCAGGGAAAAAAAATCACTAAAAAGAATTCTTTTTTCATAGGTACTTCATGATCTGTTAAAAAATACACTTTTTTGAAGGTTTTTTTTTTTAAGGAGAACTGCAAATTCCTCTGGAGCAGGGACTATTGCAAGTTGTATGACCAGCTTCAGGCAAGGAAATCAGACAACTGACTTCTAGTAACTGCTGAGATTTTAACCTATATGAATTGTGAATCCCAGGCTCAATCTACTGCTCACACAAGATTTTTCTCACCCTCTTATCAGTTTGAAAACATGCAGTTTACAAGTTTTATTTGTTGGGTGCTGACAATAGCTGCTGTTATTGATTCTGATTTCTCTGTCAGGAGTGATCCTGTTTGCAGGATTTAAGCTTTCCATAACACTTAAAGCTTTTGCTCTTTGAGACATCAGTCTTAACACTTTGCCCTCCGAGGTCCTGAGAGGCATGCTAAAATTGCAGGTTGGTACTTCAAGGGAAAATACAACCATGGGATTCCAAGAAGTTTTAATCAGGCTTTTAATTACATTAAAGCTTTATTCATTAGGAACAGGGGTATAAATGCTAATTTTTGTGTTTGCAGGCCTTCCTCTTTACACTGATGACCTGGCTAAGGACACAGCTTTCACAGGTTTTCTGAAGTTGTCTCCTGTCCACAACTAATAATACACTGTAGGAATAGCTCAATATAGCTTAAATTTAAGAGTACTCTGTACAACTAAATCAGGAGTAAGCCAGGCCTATAATTTCATTAGATTCCTTGGGGAGAGAGAGTTAATCTGAGGTTTTTAACACTCATGCAAAAGTATGTCTGGGTGCTCAAGGCATTACAAGGGACGAATGGTTCACTCTGCCAAAAGTGATGAAGGGAGAGCTTTAAGAAATAACACATAGTCTCCAGTTCAATATATCAGCCTTGTTTTGTCTTGGGCCCAGAGCAATCTTAGTGAGTACCAAAATAGTTTTTAATCTCTGCTATGTCATCTTCCCTAGTAACTTCATTCACATCATGTGGTTGCTGCTGTCCTCTGCTGAGCTGCATGTAGGCATAGGTGAAAGGTCCTTCAATTTTATGCTCTCCAAATTCAGAATTATCTATGTAAGACTTTTTAATTTCCCATATTCATGTGTGAAAGGGTTGACCCTTTCATGTCCTAAGTAGCTCTGCTTTTTGCTGGCTTAGGAAAACTGATAAATGGTTGTCTCCCACACTGCCAGCTCCACAGAAAGTGATGGCATGCTGCACAAGACCAATACCCAGTCAACACTCTGCTTCTGAAAATGTCCAAGAAGGGACCTGGAAGGGGGAGCCAG
This sequence comes from Antrostomus carolinensis, assembly GCF_000700745.2. NCBI lineage: Eukaryota > Metazoa > Chordata > Aves > Caprimulgiformes > Caprimulgidae > Antrostomus > Antrostomus carolinensis. Next base: position 11,421 of record NW_010307147.1, read on the forward strand.
AAATCTGCAGGGAAAAGTCCTCCTCTCCCCCAGCCACAGCATGGGGAATACAGTTCATTTTTCATGCATTTACCATGAGTGCTGCAAATGCTGTTGGGTTGGAACTGTAAATTGTGCCAGGGCTGAAAGGTTGAAGGAGTAGGGCATAATGTGCTCTGTGTTGGTTACAGATACAGCAGGGTAACCTGCCAGAAGGGAACAAGGCATGATCGTGTGTCTTCAGAAGTGACAACCATTATAAAACAGGTTTGGATATAAATATTGATCCATGTTGTATGCTCTTTGGTGGACAAGCGGTCTGATTTGGTACGGTCAGAGTAAACAGCCCAGTAACAAAGTGGGGGCAGGGTTGACACTCATTCTGTGTTTTATTGTTATTTACATTATGAGCATGACTCAGTGCATATTAACAAATCCTATATTGGTATTTTAAGTAGTAAAGTACTAAAGGTCCTGAACCATGCCTTGTAGATGAAAGGACATTTAATTTCCCAATTGAGAAAAGCTGCTAATGACAGAAAAGCTTTCTTATTGTACTGTTGATATCTGATATTGAGTGGAGTATACCAACAGTCCCTGCTGGCCTCACACACAGTGGAACACCTCTGAGGTTTTTCTGCTTTTATTCTCCAAGCTTTATATGCAGGAAAATCTAGATTTCCTGCTACTTCTGGAGAACAAATAATTAGTGATATATACAATGAGAGCTTTATTGTGTTTTTCAGACTCATCACTGGACTGTAGGACTATACGGCCAAACCAATGCTTTAAGTTGAGTGTGCAGCAACCACTATATGTATTTTAAAATGACATGTTTGACTGCAGGATCTAGAGCTGTTATGTTTAAAGAAAGACATTTCCTTTCAATTCTGAGTATGAAGACTGAGGCTGTAAATGTATAAAAGGCATGGGATTCAAAAGTTATATCTTCCCCAGGAACCAGATCTGAACAGAATTATTCCCTTGTTAGTTGGGGAATAAATTATTCAATTGGATAAGATAAATAGTCCTCTCATGAATCAATAATAGTTTAAAAGAAAAAGAAAAAACATCCAGAGGGTAATAAAAAATCAATTTTCTGAGTACAGCAAGTGGCTTTTGGTGAAAAGGCAGTGAAGGGTGAGGTGACAAGATTATTGATTATTCAGAAGAGTCAGAGTTTAAACTACGATCTCAAGACTTGGCAAATAAAATGGCAGATGAAAGTCAAAGTCAGTGCAGTAATGGATCCAGGGAAAACAATCCTTACAACGGTAAACTCTCCAGAAGGTGTTCCTATTCAGTAAAGAGACACTGTTGTGTTGGCTATTTCAGCAAGAATGCCAGCTCAGTACTCCGTGGCAGTCCAGAAAAGTAAATAAAATGTTACAATTTATCAGTAAAGGAACAGAAAGCAAAACTGAAAACTGGAAGCTCATGATATGACCACAGTTTGACTGTTGAAGGCAGTTCTGGTCCTTATTTCAGAGAAAATGTGGTAAGGCTAGAAAAGGTATAGAGAAAGGTGAAAAAATGATCATAGTTTCAGCAAGGTTTTTGTTCAAGATGAGATTAGACAGATTTGCTTGAAAAAAAAAGTGCAGGAGAGAAAAAACGTAACACAGCTATACAAAATCACGAGCAGCCAAGAAAGGTGAGCAGGGCAGCATTATTTTCTCCCTCTCTTTATGCAAAAGCTTGAGAAAGCTGGTTTAAACCCATCAGGAAGTATTTTTCACAGCCAATTAATTAAGCCGTGGAACTCCTTGCCATAGGGTATTGTAGAGACAAAAAGTATAAATAGGGTCCAAAAAGTGAAATTAATGAATTTGCAAATGCAAAAAATCCATCAAAACCTATTAAATACAAAGATATGGATTAAACCTCTGTCTCAGGTTAGAGTCTGTGAGGATATACTGCAGGAAGTGTAATTGTGCACTCACTTTATTCTTACACTTTCTTCCTAAACATCTGCTACTGGCTGGCAGCAGAGCCTGGCTACTGGCCTGGATGGACCTTTGCTCAGATCCAGTGTGACTGCACTTGAGCACCATAAATCTGGTTGTTTGACAGGCAAATAGGAAGTTTATGCATCAGATAGTACTGGAAGATACATGCTATCTTATGAGAGACCCATAAAAAGTATACAAGCAATCTATCATTCTCTTGCAAATATATTGCAGGGAGCTATTGTAAAATGACGATGCACTCGTTATCTGCGCTCTATCACACTATCAGTAGTAACTCAGTACTGTTATATTGCCACAGATTATATTATTTTCATAACAGAGGTCATGGCAGAATCTTGGCGCCAGAACTTATGATAGTTTAAAGGGTTATTTCTCTGTTAAAGTCAAATGGTTGCTTTGCGATCAAGGTCTTGCTACCAATCAGACTGGTTTAACCATACATTAATATACACCATCTTAAAAATTAGGGTATGCCTAAACTGTGGAACTGAGATGCATTAGAATTCACTTAGATGAAATCTGAAAAGCTGAATCTGAAAAGAAAACATAACTTCAAAGAATTAAGAGTTTACAAAATACTGCAAACCTGAATGCATTAATATTCTGAATCTGTTAGAGACTGCTGAGAAAAGGATTTTTTTCCCATTAGTATAGAGAGATTCAGACTAAACAGTGGTTTATCTTTAATAAAGATCAGTCACATTTTCCCATTCATGTAGTACCATTCCTTATCTGAGGAACTCAAAGTGCTTTACAAACAGGAATTAGCTAAGGGCTATGCAGTAGGCAGACACTAGAGTAACCTCATTCTAGAGAAGACTTCCCTGCAGAAAATTCACATTTTAAGAAATTTCCCCTGATGAAAGGTGCCAAAAAAGTGAATTTTGTGAAGACAGCTTTCTCTCATATCCATGTCTCTGCTGTGTTATATTTTCACATTATTTTAATATGCTGCATTTTGAATTAAGAAAAGACTAAATATTTACTAAAAAGATATCTGATGGTCCAGTAGGATACTGTATTTTGTTGGAAAAACCACCTTTTCATAGCTGTGGTTGAGTTCAGCTGAATTTCACTCTTTACAATCCTGTTCCTCTTAGCAAACTCCACTTCTGCCACTGAATTTCCAATGAGCTCGTGACTCACGGCAGTGCCACCTTCTGAAATTGTAAGCGCTAGTTCAGAAATCGCTCCTTTCACTAGAATATTCCCTGTAGGTTAAGTTCACATACTTGCAATAACGAAGCCATTAGTCACTGATCAACTTACCATTCCCTTTTTGAAAAGAGGGAGAGAGTATGGCATTTTGGGGAAGCTAGGGGCTGGCAATTCAGGTGGAACAAAGCTGGTGTCTGCTGCTGCCCTTTGCTATGAGCTACTGAAAATGGATGTTTTCATTCACCTAAAGGATCAGTAACTGGAGATGTTTTAGCAAACAGGCTTTGGGGTTGGAGACAATGAATCACTCCAATTGAAACAAAAAACTCACACAAAAAACAAACAAACAAACAAAAAACCCATGACCAAACTTTCAGCAGAAGCAGCCAGTGCCCTGATGAAATGACTTGAGAACGTAAACAGTGAATGTAAAGGAAGGGTGAGGAGGGAAAGCTGGAGGGAGCACTGGGTCAAGGATGGTCCTGGTCAGCCATATAATTTCACTTGTGATTGGCCAAGTTTTGCAAAGTGGGGGGGAAGCGTGGCTTCCTAGTAAGTGGATGGGACTTTTCCAAGGGAAATTAAAAGGCAGGTGAAAACAACCCTGGAACTTAACATTGCCAGGCACAGAGGTGACAGGGCTGGCTAAAATGCTAAATTCTGCCTCTCTTTTGTCGGTTCTGGTTTTCAGGAAAAGCTGAGCTCCTCCTTGAAAAGTCAGTCCCTTTAAATTACTTTTCAAGTTCAGTACCCAAATCATGAATCACTGGTTCTTGCATTAGCCAGTGGTCAACTCATGTTCATGCATCTGATTAAATGCCTTCGTGTTTTCTGTGGTGTATTTACCACAAAATACCAAGATATGTTTCAATATGTTCTATTTTAAATAAAGAACATTTCAATGAAGAAAGGCAACAGAAAAAAAGGCTCTCTCTAAGCGAGATGGAACAAAGTGTGAACCTATCCCTCTTTAAAGTCTTTTTCCTTTCATGGTGTGGCTGCTTTATGCTTTCCACAAAATGAAATGTGGAATTACTCGTGCAAGTAGGCAAAATGTTCAGAAATGAATCACGGTATTTTCAGGGACTTACTTACAAACAGCACCCTTTAGAATTAAAAATCTTTTCTAAATAACAAGTGACCGGTTAGCTTAAAAGCTTTCACATAATCCAGAGGTCAAGGGGTGCTTCACAATTGAGCTTTAGAAAATTCTTACATAATTTTTAAAAATCTTTAATAGGCTTTAGACACACAACTTCTGCTGCCTTCTGTGGGAAAAGAAGCATGAAATTCCCTTAGATGTTCTCGAAATTTCTTTTCTAGGGTCTTAACCCCTCTAGCTGGCCTAAGACAAAGCAGCCTGCTGATTTTAAGGAACTGAAGGAAGACAGGGAAGAGGATACTCCTTAGTTTAGAGGAAAATCACCATTCAGAACCTTTGAAATATGGCTGTTAGGAAGAACTTTCCTTTAGTATGGATCTTACCAGGAAAGTAGAGCAAGGACTGCATACAAATGACAGGCTGCAGTAGCAGAGCAACTAGGGCAGCAAGAATTGCTGCAGTCTGGAGGAACTGCATCACAGAACTCAATGAAACTGAAGAATGACAGTAATTTACCAAAGAGTCTATATCCTTAATGAGCATAAGATCCCTGTAATTTTACTGGCAATGCATTTGATGTACTGTTCTCGAGTTTATTGCAGAAGTAGCAGGAAGTCTCTTTGAAAGCAAAACAACAACAAAATAAATTTGAAAGAGTTGAAAAATAATGATTATGTTTTATGTGTCCAGGCCTTTGAGTCCTTTTCTTCCTGAAGTTGCGTTCTGACCCCTGTGACCAGGA
>NW_010307147.1:16384-35066 GCF_000700745.2 Antrostomus carolinensis
TGTTGATACTTGGAGTCCCTTAAACTCTGTGTCTCATTTTTTACCCACCAACAATGTCATTATACTGTTGCAGAAAAGCCATTGAATCTAGAGTAGTGTGGCCTGGTAAGCAATACTTCAGGTCTGTTCTGCATTGATGAGATTGCAATTGGAGCACACATACAGATTTGAATACTTCAGGCATTACAAAAAAGGGAGGGTAAGTAAAGAGAGTCTATGGGAGGTACTTAATATGCATGAGCAGAAGCCTAGAAAGCATGATATACGAGGGCAGACTGAAGAAATTAGAGTTTTTTAATCTAGAAAGGAAAAGAAAGAGCAGGAAACATAATGGTCTCAAAATACTTAGAATCATAGAATAGTTTGGTTGGAAAAGACCATCACAATCATCTAGTCCAACCATAAACTTGGGCACCTTCGTTTGAAACAGCTTCTTTAATGACACTTTGGTGTTGCATCCATCCCGGCTTGATTTGATCATCTAGTCCAACCATAAACCTAGCCCATCAATCCAACCTGTCCAGATCCCTTTGCAGAGCCATTCTATCCTCAAGCAGATCAACACTCCCGCTCATCTTGGTGTCATCTGCAAACTTAGTGCGGGTTCACTCAATCCCGTTGTCCAGATCATTGATAAAGATATTAAACAGAGCTGGCCCCAAAACTGAGCCCTGGGGAACACCACTTGTGACCGGCCGCCAAGTGGATTTAGCTCCATTCACCACAACTCCCTGGGCTCGGCCAAGCAGACAGTGTTTTACCCAGTGAAGAGTCCACCTGTCCAAGCCTTGAGCCACCAGCTTCTCTAGGAGAACACTGGGGGAGACAGTGCCAAAGGCCTTGCTAAAGTCCAGGTAGACAACATCCACAGCCTCCACCTCATCAACTAGGCGAGTCACCTGATCATAGAAGGAGATCAGGTTGGTCAAGCAGGACCTGCCCTTCATGAACCCATGCTGGCTGGGCCTGATTCCCTGGTTGTCCTGCATATGCCACGTGAGCACACCCAAGATGAACTGCTCCATGGTTTTTCCCAGTACCGAGGTCAGCCTGACAGGTCTGTAGTTCCCTGGATCCTCCTTCTGGCCCTTCCTGTAGATGAGCATCACACTGGCAAGCCTTCAGACTTCTGGGACCTCCCGTTTGCCAGGACTGTTGATAAATGATGGAGAGTGGCTTGGCAAGTTCCTCCACCAGCTCCCTCAGTACTCTTGGATGGATCCCATCTGGCCCCATAGACTTGTGAGTGTTCAGGTGGTGTAGCGGGTCATACACAGCTTCCTCCTGAATTATGGGGGTTTATTCTGTTCTCCATCCCCATCTTCCAGCTCAGGCAGCTGAATACCCTGAGGATAACTGGTCTGGCTATTAAAGACTGAGGCAAAGAAGGCATTAAGTACCTCAGCCTTTTCCTCATCCTTGGTGGTAATGTTGCCCTCTGAATTCAATAAAGGATGGAGATTCTCCTTGCCTCTCTGCAAGAAAGAATAATCTGCTTCCTGTGTCCTTGGTAGCTAATGCCAGGAATAATAGGTCTCGACTACAAAAAGAGAGCTTAGATTTGACATTTGAAAAAGCAAAGCTTGGAAGGGTTGCCTTCGCCATACACAACTTTAAGATAAGGGCCTCTCTGAAATATAGCTGACACTGCCTTGGGGCAGGAGGCTGGAGCCAGGGATCTCTTCGGTTCCTTCCAGCCTTCCAAGCAGCTGGTCATAAAGGGGGAAATAATGTGTGTCTGTCTGTCTCTGCTGGCTGTTTTGTGGACACAGGAGGAGCAGTCCCACTGAGGGAAGAAATTTATACTGAAATCATACTGAAATATTTTACTGAAAACATTTGTTTGGTCCTGGGAAACATACTGAATGATTACAGTCCCTGTATGGGCCTAGAATAATTGGATACCAGCAAAGACTATAACCACCTTTGCAAAACCTGGCATGTACTATGGGAAAGTAGAGCAATGTAAAGAAAAGCCTCTTACTAGGAATGATGTAGGATCCTTCTCAGCCATAAGATTTGTAAAGAGTTGTAGATACCAAAACTCATCCCTTTCCAGAATGGCTGTGAGGAGTGCAGCCGTTTGGCCTTGGGGAAGCTGAAGCCATAAATGACTTTGCATGTTAAGAAGAATGACTAGCTCTGATAAAGGAGTAGTAGATAAAAGCCCTGTAAGAACTGGCGAGTGCAGGTGTTTCCAGGGTCCAGAGCAAACCAGCGTGGGAGGATTCCACATTTCACACCAGCACGTGTGCTTTACTCTCCCAGCACTTCTTGCAATGTGCCCACACACGTTTACCTTTTCCAGCCTGAGCTGAAGCCCGTCACTTCCTAGCCAAGCAAAAATGCTGTTCAGGTGGTTTGATCTACAGCTAGAGAACCCTGAAACAGGCATGAACCAACATGAGGGAATGCTTCAGCATAGCCCCTTGCAGCAGTCCCTGGATGTTTCCCTTACACAGCAAGCAACACAGTGCCCACCCTGGAGCTGCACAAATCCAAGGAGACAGTAAATATCCACGTTCACATCTCTCAGCAGCAAGCACAGCCTTGGAACAGTAAATCTGCCAACTCAGAATAAGGATTAGCGATAAAAATTCCATTATTAGGTAGCAGTGAAAGGCTTCAGCTGAGAAGTTTTAGAGCATGGAGCAAGAACTGGCATTTCCTGGCAACCCATTCCATTCAGCAGGTGGTTAATCTGTTCGCATAATGCTGCCAGGTCTCCTGACAGTGACGTGAAGAGACACTCTCACTGCTTACTAGTAAACAAGTTTCACAGATTTCTCACTTTTTTGTGGGAGAAGGAGAGCAGGTTAAAAATTGTCTGGGTAAACCTCTGTGCTGTTCAAATACCAAAATACCAGTGTCTTCAAATAAGACTTCAAAAAAAGAGGGAGAGGAGTTGATTGCAGTACTAGTGACAGTCCAAGAGAAAGCCAAAACTGTCAGGTGGGAGGGAGACTGCAGAAAAGGATATCCCTGGAGCAGAGAGATCTAGGTGCAGATGGGTGCTCCTTTGGGAGCACAACCTCTGCAGGAAGACCCAGCTCTCAGCTGCCTTTGCTGTTGCTGAGATGAAGTTGGCTTTCAGTTTTGAACATTGGATGGACAAATTGCAGGAAAAAAAATCTTTTATACTTAAGTACCTTGACGATAAAGTAGGGCCTATAAAGTACAGAAACCCTTTCACGCAGAAATATTCATGGAAAGGCACTAGTTTTTTAGTAAGAGTCAAAAGAATACGAAATAATATTGTACATATATTTAATAGTTACAACTTGACAGGTCCAAAATGTGTCAGTGGGAAATTAGCATGCTTGTGTTGCCAGTAAAATCTCATGTGAATTGGCTCTTATTTTCATGTCATTTGACATTTTTCATCAGTGACATGGAAGAAAAAATTATTCTCAGTCTTAACGATTATTGAAGGCTTGAGCTGACACAAAGACTGGAGGTAGTGGGTAAAAAATGAAGACAGGTCATGGATAGAGACTGGTCTGGGTCTTCTGGTCACATCAAACTGTGTACAAACAAAAATTAATTCTTACAGAGATCGTAGGGCAACAAGAGCATGACGGGCAAGCCCCCTTTGCAAGCTTCCAGTGGCCAACATATCTACTATAAACCTTGATGTATCAGCAGTAAACTACTGAGAATGAGTGAGGGAGGTGTATTGCCTCCGTCATTCCACTGGTGTAGCCACTTCTAAAAGAACTTCTAGTTCATTTATCTGGGAATGATTAGAGAGAAGACGGATCATACAAGATCATACAAGAATGATTAAAGCACTGGAAAATATACCCCATAGTGTAAGACAAGAGGAGTTCAATCTATTTAGCTCAACAAAGGAGCCACAGCATGACAAATCTTTGATCTTAGGCTCCTTGATCTAGCAGATGAAGATATAACAAGATGTGGGACAGGATGACAGCAAACTTAGATTATAAATAAGATGAAACTTTTTATAAAATCAATTTTAAGCTGGTAATAGAATTATTTATAGAAAAGAGGCTTTAGTTCAAGCAAGAAATTGTTCATTAAAACCTCCTAATTCATGGTATATATGAAGTCAGATTCAATAACCAAAATAATCCCGCAAACCATATAATCTCAGGGCAGATGAGAAAATTTCCCACAACTACTACATTATTATTTCATTATAGGTTACAAGCATGTCAAGAGACTCTTAATAAAATCCACAGTTCCTGGTAGTCAATACTACACAACTGTGTCTCAGAGAGAAAGTCTTTACCTCAAAAGGGTTCTGAAAGAAACTATTTTATGCCCTGTTCTGCAGATTAAGCAATTTGACCAAAACCAGACAGGAAGCTTGTGGCAGAAAATGGGTTTGAATCTACATAGTCCTTAGCATTGTCTTAACCAAAATGTCTTCCACACCTCAGTGAGACATCTGCCAACACTGTGTTTGCAAAGTGAGTGCTCTTCTTAAGATCTTTGCAGTGCCTGCATGCTGATGGCTCACCCCTTGTGCCACAAAATGGTGATGGAGGAGTGCAGAAGGAGAGGGATGAGGAATATTGGCATGTGTGCACAGTTCACGGGGAAAGCATCTCGACTGTTGCTGATGGGACAATACTGTTGGGATTTCTGGATCAGTGTTCTATCTTTTTATTAGAACCTGCAGAGGACAATAAAACAGGATTCACATCGTGTGAATTAGCTATTAACCTGCCAATGCCAGACACAGAGATACAGAGCAGGGTGTGTCGGAAATGCAAGTCCATGCTCCTGATGTGCACAAAGCTGAGAACGCTTTCAGGATTTGTACTGCTCCAGAAGCATTCGAAATGCAGCCCAGCAGCTACGTCTCAGCCCACTATAACCACAACCACATTTGCTCGTGGGAAGCCATTGCATCAGACTGACTGTATCTAGGCCTTGGATGTGCACCGCAGGCTGCCCGGTGGTCCTACTCCCATTACCCATCCAGCTCTCTCTGTGTGCTGTTCCCTGTGCATTGACACCAGTGCAAGGGGATGGGAGCGGAGGGGCCGGGTGCACAGTGAGGTCTTGCACCAGCGTCTCCCCAGCCCAGCACATTTGTTGCATTCCCAGGGCATGGCTTTTTGTATTGGGTTTGCGTGGCCAGGTTTGGGTTTATTTCTCATTATCCTCTGATCTCATTGGTAATAAATTAAATTTGCTTTTCCCCCAAGTCGAGTCTGTTTTTCCCGTGCCAGTAACTGGTGAGTGATCTCTCTCACACGAGCCTTTTGTTATATTTTTCTCCACCCTGTCCAGCTGAGGAGAGGGAGGGATACAGTGGGCTTTGGTGGGCATCTGGTACCCAGCCAGGGTCAACCCACCACACCTTTACAAGTGTCTTTAATCCATCCTGAGAATATAACTGCTTCAGGACTGTCCTGGGCAAGTGGACAGCCTGGCACACAGCAGCCCTGAACAAGGCAGGCAGCGACATAGTGACGAGAAGGATTTTTCATGGAAAATTGAGTGTTTTTCTAGAGCTGAAGGGAACTGTTTTTTCTTGACACCTGTTCCTAAAAATATTGAATCTCTTTAGTTTGAGTTTATTCCCTGTCTTCCTTCTTCTCCCCATTTACAGAATAGGAATGATTCTTCTCTGCTTTTGTTTGAACTTTCTTTTTTCATCCTGCATTATCAGACTGAATTTCTAATGAAGCATAACATTTTGAGAGGGTGTTTGTGCATGGGGGAGGTAGCAAAAAACAGGAGTTTCACTTGTAAATTGGAGGCCCGTTGTCAGAGAGGTCTGGTATTGGAGTGAATATACATCCTCTGGGGACTTTAAGTCTGTAGGAAAAAATCACCCAGACTCGGTGGCTATTCCTTTGGTGGTGACATGCATGTGCTTCATAGCTATGTGTTGTGCAGAGTGGGGAAAAGAAGCTTTTTAATGTCTAGTGCCTCCAAACATACACGTGAACATGAACACACATGTGCACTCAGACACACTATACTCTTCCCTGCATCCCAAAGAGTCGGATGTTGCTTTCAAGTGTTTATGTAACACCGTCATTGATAGTTCGTACATTGGGAATGCTGAACAGCAATTAAATACCAATTAGTAAGCTGAATGTTTTATTGTGGTCATAATTCCTTTCCCATTTTACTCAACGAAGGCAAGAATGTCTTGGCTGCGAGCCAAGTGATTGCTCAGAAGGGTGATTATGCATTTCCACAGCATCCAGGGGGTTAAGTTTCATGCTGAAATCCAACAGCCAGCAAGGAAGAAGTAAGTCTGTGAGATGCATGTCAGGAATGACTACTATCATATTAGCATGCTACATATGGACAACCATTTTGGAAACAGTTCTCCAGTAGAGGAGCTGCACTTCCCAAGTCTTGTAGCTAAGCTAAGAGCTTTATTCTTCCTTCTATTATATTGCTTTTTTATTGTTTCATATTTTGAGCACTGTCTTATGAACTCCAAAAATCATGGCACTTATTTTCTTATCTCATTAGGATAAGCTATAGATGAGAGATGGTGGAGATCCAAAGACCCTTATCCATTTGTTCCTGTCAACCTTTCCAGTGTGTCCTGTGACTTCAAGAAAGAGTATCACAAGCTGTTGGGCTGTAACTAAGCTGACTAAATGAAAATAAAAGAGCTAAGGTAGTCGGGTGTGGTGCCAACCTTTGCCCATGTGCTTTTGTTTGCAGTTGGCAGAGTCCAGGCTCAACCTATTTATCTTACTCACTGAAAACCGTACCTCTATTTTAACTGTCGTCAGAAGGAAATGGGCATGTCATGTGGCTCCCGATTGGGTTGGGAAAAGGTAGTGGTCACCTTATATTAAATCTAATTTTTTTGCTTCAGGACTGTGGTTCCATCCAGGCAAAATGTAGGTGTGGCTATCACTGGAGTTTTAAAACAGTTTTTAAAAACTTTAACAGAAGCATAGCTATAATCATATTGCAACATTAATTCAGAATTATCCTTTTAAACTACAAGTGCCTTTTAAAATCAATGCAGTACAATAATGCACACATCTATGAGGTGTTGCTTTTGTAAACCTTCTCAAATCTGGGAGATTTCTTGTGAAGGGATGCAAGACTGGCTGCTAGTTTTGGATCTAACTTTGACCTAACTCTTATTTGAAAAACTTAACTAGGGAACTTGGAGTGTTCAGCAATGCTGCTACACAGACAGTGGCATTTTAAGGTTACATGATAAACCCATTTAGAAATTCTGTCTGTGGACATTACATACACTCAGTATACTGAAAACCCTAATTGCTAGGTTTCTCAAAAAGGTTTATTTTTGCCTGTCTTGTTGCTCACATTGCCTCCTTCACTTTCATATCTGAGGGCATGATAAAGCAAGAGCGTATCTGCAGAACTGCACTTGATATGCCATCATTGAAGGTAGAGCCTTCCTGGTGGCTTCCTAATCTGGACAATAATCAAAGAATGGGAGGAAACATGTATTTTAACCAGCTACTTCACTGTGACTGTTCAGTGTAGAGAAGGCTGGCAAATAGTAAGTCCAGCAGTATTACATGTACTGAAAGTATGGTGAAAATCAGAAAGGCTTTGGGTTTAGGAAGCAGCACTGTTATCTGAGAGGATGGTCACAGTTCACTCTCAGTGTTATAAAATTTGCAAAACTCTATAAAAGGAAAGACACATTCAAAGACAGATTAGCTGATGTGGCATTGCACTCCTAGACAGCTTGATGTCATTTAGGTGTGTCTAAATCTTATCAATTTTTATACTAAATAGTAGGTATATATTTGGGACCTGCTGACATGACAATGTCCCTTCTGGGTGCAAGCAGAAAAGTTTTACTGATGTGTAAATGTGTCCAGATCAACAAAATCCCAGGCAGTGACTGAAAGGCAACCATGATTCACTTCAAAATGTATGTCTGTCAGAGAGTATTTACATTTAAAACATTTCTCAAAAGCTGGGAATTGTGTTTCAGAGAAACCGGTGTGAAGTCTGCAGAATTGGAATACTTTGGCACAGGTGACACTATAAAATGATGGTATTGTTTTCAGTGTTGCTAGATCTGCAGGGATCTTAGAAAGCAGATGCTTAGAAAGCAGACTTTTGGTTATAATTATCCTTTAGACTGACTTTATCGCTGTTATTCGGAAATATTAACATCTTATCTCCGAGTTTTCCTTTAGTTACACCGAAATTAAAAGTTCGGGCAGGAGACTTTTAGCCATCATAATTTTTCAGAGCTCGCCACCCAGCGGTAAAAGAGAATTAATGCCATTTTCCAGCTCCTGTAGGTAGGAGCGGTGTGTACAGCAACGCTTCGAGACAGCCGTACAGATCAAAATATCGCCATAATAATACATGAAAGCAAATATTAAGGATCATGCAATCAAATGGGTTTTTATTTATTTTAGGAGTAATTAATCAAGGAGGTAAACCATTTGAAATTTAGATTATACAGCTTTCATTACTATGCTCTGCTGTAAGAGAAACAGCCCTAAGTAGGTAACTTGTTATTTGAACAGTTGACTTTGGTTATTATGAAGACAAGAACCACCTGGACTGTACAAGTCTGACTTAGCACCATTCAGAAAACTCAATAGAAATGATTGCATGAATGTGTCTATTTCTTTAGCTGGCTGGGTTTCACGTAGCTAAGTCTCTTAAAAATTAGTGTGCTATTGTTTAGTCACATTTTTTCTGAACTAATAAATGTTACTTGTAAGTTGTATGATTGCAGTGGAAACAGGATTACTGTAAGTGCAGGACTTACATAGCAGGTCCTGGACAACAAGTTGGACATGAGCCAGCAGCATGCCCTTGCAGCAAAAGAGTCCAACAGTATCCTGGGCTGGAGCATCTCTCTGATGAGGAAAGGCTGAGAGAGCTGTGACTCTTCAGCCTGGAGAAGAGAAGGCTCTGGGGCATTTCTCATCCCTGTGTACAAATATCTGAATGGAGAGTAAAAAGAAGATGCAGCTATTTTCAGTGGTGCCCAGTGGCAGGACTAGAGGTCGTAGGTACAAACTGAAACACAGAAAGCTCCATCTGGACATCAGGAAGTATTTTTCATAGTATTATAGATTGCTTCGGATTGGAAAGGGCCTATAAAGATCACATAGTCCAACCCACATGCCATGGGCAGGGACAATTTTCACTAGATAAAGTTGTTCAAAGTCGTATCAAACCAGATTTTGAACATTTCCATAGAATCAAAGAATGGTTTGGGTTGGTCCCTTTTAAAGGAAGGGACCTTTAAAATCAGATAGTGCAACCTTCACTGTGAGGGTGACCAAGCACTGGCACAGGTTGCCCTGGAAGGTTGTGGAGTCTCCATCCTTGGAGACATTCAAAAGCCATCTGGACATGGTCCTGGGCAACTGGCTGTAGGTGACCCTACTCGAGCAGTGGGTGTTGGACCAGATGACTTCCAGAAGGGCCTTCCAACTTCAACCATTCTGTGATTCTGTGATTCTGTGGTAGGGTAATAATCTGGTTTGTTTCCATTTACTACATGGAGCTTACCAAAAGCCATCGCTTAAAAGTTCTTGATTCACAAAAGGAAAGTTGAAAGTGCTAAAAGAAGGAACAACAGGACCTTCATATGCTACATCTATATAGTGGTCAATGTGTTTAATCCACTGAATATGGCTCTGCAATTACTTTCTCCATTCTTGTTGGCTTGCCATTTAAAAAATAATTTCAATATTCTATAACAGAAATCATAGCATCATTGATTCTTCTGCAAAACTGATGTACCTTCACATCACTTTTAGATTATCTTAATGCTTGCAGTTTCTTTAAAGCAAAGTCATCTTTAAACAGTATTTTCAGACCAGTTTGTATTCCACAGTTATTGTTGGAAAGCTCTGCTATCAGAAGGCCTCCTCTTATCTCGTATTTTACACTATTCATAAAAGCCAACTATGCAGAAGGAAAACATGGTGTTCAGGAAATCTGTGTTTAGATGTAGCTACAGAATCCATCATCAGAGGTGGCCATCTCTCGGCCCATGGTGCATCACTCCCATGCTCCTGGACTTCAGGAGAAGTAATTTTACTCAGAACTTCTGCAGGCTGCAGTCTGCCACCTAACAAAAGTGAGGGCATTTGGGATTCCGCCTTTTGTGAAATGCAATGGTTACATAATCATTAATCCTCTCCTGTTTATCCCAGCTTTTTAAAATGTCACTCACAAGGTGGGGGACAAGTCTCTAGGTTCAGATGGTTTATTCAATGAGATATAAAAATGCCAAAGAGCAACTTCTTTCTCAGCACTTAAACAAAGACAGTATTTTATGTCTCCAGTGACCCATGAACCTTATCATCATGAACTGTTCCTGTTGGTAATTCATTGTGATGTGACCAACCACATTGGTCAATTTGGTGCAATTGCACATTTGGTGCAATCAGCTCCAAAGATGAAAAATACATACATGCACAAGATGACTTTTCCCTCATTCTCTGGAGTAAAGATCCTTTTGCAACTATATTGTACCCTGTTTTGAGCCAGTGATCCAATACAGACAACCTTGGCTTGGTTACCTTGCCTTGTGTTTCAGCAAAGACCGTTCTTCAAACTGGTGATACCAACAGGCTTCCTGTCGAGCAGCAAGGATCAAGTACCTCTCAGGAGCAGACCCAAAGGAATTTTTACATTAAAATTGCTGCTTTGTAAAATAATTTTATCTTTCAAGACAGATTGCGTGCTTAAGTCCAACTTCTGGCAGCTGCATTAGAAGTCACACCTGAAAGGAAGCTCCAGCTTCAGTCACTCCCATGGGTATCAGATTTGACTGTGCTCAAGAGGTGGCCAGTACCAGTGTCACAATCACACTGTTATGGCATGTACAATTCATGACCTGAAAATACTGTGACAAAACTAAAATACCCAATGCTTTATCATGCATGTAGTTATACAAACGTTACTCATAGCTGGAATATGTTCCTCAGACCATGTAGCTAGGTATGTGTTTGTTCAAGACCTGGGAGGAATGCCAGACTTGCATTTTCCTGCTTCCTGCTGCTTAAAGGAACAGGGTGCAGTCAAAATCTGTTGTGTAGAGGGCAGGATGAAGTCCTAAAGAGTCTGGAAGGTGTAAGGCTCCACTGCTTATGGGTGCATACAAATCTGTGAGGATTATATTGGACTATAACAGTGGCCTTGGTGCAATCAAACAGTCATTGGGAATAAATTATAAATTCAAGGGACTAGGTCAGCCTTATTTTAGCAGTATGATGGTTAGCATGTTAATTGTATTTGGTTTTAAGATTATATGGTTTAAACAGTACAAAAACTAGAGGTAAATTGGACAGCAGAAGGGAGTAAACATGCAAATCATCTCAATATCAGTTTATTATCTGCCCTCTACTCATGTAGCCATTGGTGAACTAAGCTGTCTGATTTATGCACCTTGTAATAATTATGCCTCCAAATTGATCACAGAATTGCAATTCCTTGGTGAGCATAAAACTTTACTTGGTGAAGGTACCATTCAAAGATAATGCCTCACTCTACTACAGGGACAACTTATACATCAAAAGATGCTGATGTTGGTTGCCTAGGATGTGGTGTTGTCTAATCATCTTTCCTAGGCTATCTTCTCAATCATATCAAGGTCTTACATGCAATTTTTTTTTTTTTTTTTTTTTTTGTGGAATCTCATGTGCAGGCTACTGCCTTGACTGATACATTGAGGAATGAACCAGGGACCTTGGGGGAAACAAACCTCAAGGATCTATGCTTTGCTGCAGTTTGAGCTGAAGAGTTACGGCATCATAGCTGAGCTGTAAAACGCCTCTGTGAATCAGCACAGATGGGATCTGTATCACACACCACAAAGGGTTTGCACTTCAGTTCAGCCAAGTCTGGCTACCTCGAGCAGATTAAATTTATCCGGGGGCTGAACAATGAACTGGTGTGTTTAAACTTCTACTGGTTTAATAAGTATCTACAAACAATACTATCAAAATGGTCTCCTAGTCTCTTTGCCTTTGTTGCCATTTCTACAGTTATTGCAACAGGAGCAGTGTCAGTCTGTGACTTCTAACCTCTGTGATGTGACAAGGTTATTAATCCTTTTGTCAGCTTACGCCATGTTGAGAGACTGAAGCAGAAAATAAGAATCAAGTTTCTTTACCAGCGTCCTCCTGTGTTCAGGTGTGTGTGTACTTTGCTGCAGAAATGACAATCACTTTTATGTCAAACCAAACTCTTTTTCTTTCTACATATCCATATACATTAATGGAAATTTAACATGTTTAGCACAGATTTTATTTCTCTGTGTAGGAGAGTATGATGAAAATAGTAAAAATTTTGGCAACTGTCTCAGAGAATAAAGATATGCTCATGGGTCTAAAGCAATGTTTGGTTGTTTCCATTTAATCTGTCCAACTCCCTTGATTATAATATGTTCATACAATTTCATTACTGTTAAAGTAATGAAATAGTGAAGTAGGCCAACTATCTTCTCTTCACAGACCCGATGCTGCAATGAACAATCTGTCAGAGATAAAACTCTTATAGAAAGTAATCACCTGACTGCAGACATTCAGGGCAGATTTTGTAGGTGTCCCATGATTGCACTAATCTCTCATGAACATGTGGCAGCTTCCTGGCGACTTGGCAGGACAATTTTGCTGCACCCAGCTCTACCAGCCGTTGACAGGTGGTCTTGTTCTTAATTTCATGGTAGGTTACTAAATAACTGCTGCATTTCATTACACAAACAATGAGGGAAGAATATTCCTAGGGTTATTGACTGCAGGGAAGACCCTGTGATGCAAAAATCTGATCCACATTCAGTCCATATTGAGCTCATTTTTTGAAAGAAGTTTGAGTTTGGACTCTAGTGAGGCTTGGATGTCAGGATTACTTAAGTTCTAACTCTGTCTGTTAGCAGGGTAAGCCAAGGCTCCAAAGCCTGAGAACATGGATAAGAAGACATTTGTTCAAAACCAGTTCTGTTCATTTGTTTCAGACCTGTTGTGTTTTTTGCCATGAGAACAAAGCACTCTCAACTGAATTCCTCCCACAGTGGCTTCTCCCCCAGGGTAGACCTCACTCCTGCTCCTGGTTCTCCAGAGTGCAGCTACTAAGCCACAATTGGCTGCTCCTAAATTGATTTGAAATCCTATTTTTTCCAGGAACCAAATTCACTCACAGCCTTGCTCAGCCACAGAGCTGTTTGAGACTAGATTTATTACTAGCCTTACTTTTTTAAGGCAAGATAACAAACAGCAATGGTTTACTGTCAATCAAAGAGTGGTCAGTTGTCCAGCTACCTGAATCCCATAACCTTCAAGGTGCAAGTCTCTTTTGTATACATTTATTTAGCTCCTTAGTTCTTGTGGCATAGTGTTGGGTATTATCTTTTGTCATGCCTTTTCTAAATGGTTACATACTTAACATAAACTCCAAGGAGGCCCACAAGCTCCAGGTCTCAGCAATGATGGGTACTCAGCTCAGGCTGTGTATCCTTTAATGCTGCAGCTGGACTTGTCCCGATCTGCCGATGCAATACCACAGGTATCTTTTGTAGACCATTCTTGGTCCCTGGACAGACTACAGACATTCTGCTCATTTTTCTGCTATCTGAGCCCTTAGCAGCCACACTCTCCTCTTTACTTCAGTTGCACAACTGTAATAATTAGACTTGCTGTTTTCCAGGCCCTTTTTGCATTGCATTAACCTATGCCTCGCTGCGGAGTCTGCATCTCCAGCATTTGCAATACTAATGCACCTGATGCGTGGCCTGCAGCCCTGGCAGTGCCTCTGAGAGTTGCCTCATAACCAAAGAAGGACTGCACCAAGGTCACTCCCAAGTAGCAGCCACACATACAGTCTTGCATCTGTTGGGCGACCTCACGCTTTTGGATGCACCCATTACACTTCCCTCTTCATCCATCCTCTTTGGTCAGACCCTTGGAGTCTCGTGCGTCAGCAGTCAGGTAAGATGAGAGGCCTGTTATACATCAGGCACTAGTTTAGAGAGGGATTCGCTGTCTCTGCGTACAGACTTGTTTGCATCCACTCTTGTTCTTTCTTTCCTCTGCGCTGAAAACCTTCCTCTAACCAGCCTGCAATGTTTAGTACAGACCTCCATAGAAAACCAAAGTATACTAAGGTATCTGCAGCAGCAGCCAGTTAAAGAGAAGCAAAAAAGGAAAGGTTTTAAAGGTTATTTATAGCAGGAGGTGATTTAATTATTCACAGGATAGGGGGACAGAGAGCCCAAATAGACAAATCAGTGCAACTGGAATAACAACACCCAGCAAGCCTGCCAGGAAAGTAGAGGAGAGATATGTCCACAAGTCAGTGCAACTCGAGTAACGACAACCAGCAGCGTCCCAGAAAAGTACAGAGAAGAGGTAAGTCCATCATGAAAGAGGTTTAAGATAACTGACATGACATCACATTTTCCGTGGGCTAAGCCTGAACATAGGACAGTTGCCATGGCTCAGCTGATGTGCAGTAACTTCTTAAGCTCTCATAACTCAATCACGTATGTGAACCCTAAGGTTGCAGAAACACACTGCATCAGATTGGCAGAGTTTCATAAAAACATGCAGAACTGGAAAAATAAAACATAATTTGATTCAGAAACATAAATAAAATAATTTTCTTCTGTCTTTTGTAGTTCAGTTCAAATTTCTACAATATCTGAACCTTGCAGTACTGTGATGTATAAGAAGGGAACTGCTATGATAAGGATGGGAGCTAATGATGTGAAAGTATTTTGTAGTTAAAATAATGTAAAATTAAATATAAATTTCAGTTGTGTGCCGAATGGGGTGAAAAACAGAATGGAAAAATGTGAATTTTGGTGAGAATCAAGAATAATTCCATGTTTTGGGAACCAGGAACCACATCCAGGTTTAGTGCCAGAGAATGGCAACAGGACTGTTTTCTCACAGTCTTTCCCACAGGAGTTGTTCGTACACTTCAAATGTTCTTTGGGACAGAGAATGAGCAACAGTGCTCTGCAGGGCATTCGTCTTTGACTTCCAGGGCCAGCTCTGATGACTGGAGTTGAACGAAGTGGACAGTTTTAAGAGCAGATCTTCAAACTCTCCCTGAGTCAATGACCAAAGTACTCTCCTAAAATATCAGACCTAAAGACAATTCCTTGCTCCAAATCAGGCAAGAAAAGGATCTGAACATTGGCTTCCTGTACCCTGAGTGCAAGCTGGACATGTACGTAGGTTAACTATAAGCAGCAGAGATGATGAGAGCTACATGGGAAACATTGTCAAAGCCGGAGCCTAAAAACCCAGTCGGGGCTGTTGCTTAGAACACGAATGAACCATTTCAGAATAAGCAGTTGTCACCCTCACCCATTCCTGTGGCAGCAGCAAGTCTGGCTCTCCTGAACTGTCCTCTCCGCTCTTCATCATAGCTCTGTCGTTCCCCTCCCTCCCTCCCTATGGTAGGAATAACCCAGACCTCTTCTCCAGGCAGCAAAATTCATTTTTGCTGATGCTGCAAACATGCCTTAAGCTGAAACTGGTGTAAGCACAATACTTTTTTTCTAATAAATCTCATTTTATTCCAAACTGTATGTACTTTTATCAAAACTCACATTTACCATCCTCCAAAAAGGAAGCATTTTGTTTAATTCACAGGATATTTATGAACTGTAAATTTAAAAAGTAAAGTTTTCTAGTCAAACCAAGAGGATTTTTTTCTGTCCTTGCTTCAAATAACAAACCAAAAACTTGGAAATCTTAGAAAGAAGTTAAGTACAGGGGCAAACTTATAAATCACAATGAAAGAGACATTGCTGGCCTCAAAGACGAGTAGAGAAAAGATCTGTGAAAGACAGATCACTAACTACATTAAAAGAAATAGCTGTAGTAGAAGTCACTTGGTGTGAGACCTCTTGATTTCAGCAAATTCTACATCAAAGTCCCTCCTTTTTTAGTGGGGACTCCAAAACTGGCCCCCAACAGAAGAGGGTGGTATTTGATATGTTGCAGAGTGCTAGAAGGCAAAGAAAAGGCAGAAATTAGATGTTAAGACAAAGTAGCTGCCTGCTGGCTAAAAAACAAGTGGCATAACTGGTGAAGACCTGGTGACCTTGTTGCCTGGAAACATCTGAAGAGTGTTTTGTTAGTGACTTTCCAATTGGCAGGGGTAGAGTTGGCAGCCCAGTACAACCCAGAGGTGTTGGCTGATTGCTAGCAGTGTGCTGGTGGCTTGTGGGGTCATTCTGCCCTTTGTATTGAGACTAATTCAGCTGGTGAAATGTGCCACACGAGGTTTGTTGCCACAGAGCACCTGCGGAGTTTGGCACCTGCCCTGCTGCAGAGTTTTATAGAGGAAAAGGGAGCTCTGGGCTACCTGGGTGGCTGCAGGGGAAGACTTTCCCATTCTGCAGCTCTCTCATGCTAAATATCAGAATAATCAGTTTGATTAGTGCTGAGCTGAGCGGGTCCCCTGCACAGTGGGTCTTTGCTACCTTTGAAACTCAGAAATTATTTCATTTGGGCTTGTTCTGTTTATTTATTTATTTAGCTTTTGACCTGGAGTGCACGCCATGCTTAGGAGATGAGCTGATTGGGCAGGTCTGGATACTGGAATGCTTCTTAAGGGAAGAAATATTCTTATCTTTTTTTTTACTGTTGCAGTATCTAGGATCCTCAAACAGCCTTCTCTGACCCTACCATAAACAGCACACTGCAGCCTCAGAATAAAAAGGTGACCTCTGCCTTGATACATGTCATCTCCCAGTAGTTTCTAAGAATGTGTTTGTCTTTGGCCTATTTACCTCATGTTCAGGTACATTTTCTTTATTTATGAGAGTTTATCTGAGGATGAGAAATATATGATCAAAAACAAATGACAAAACACAACAATAGCACTAAGTGAAAGGGAATTTGATGT
This sequence comes from Antrostomus carolinensis, assembly GCF_000700745.2. NCBI lineage: Eukaryota > Metazoa > Chordata > Aves > Caprimulgiformes > Caprimulgidae > Antrostomus > Antrostomus carolinensis. The sequence continues at coordinate 33,221 of NW_010307147.1, forward strand.
CAAGATTATAATAGAGAAAGTAGAAAATAAGATCTTGCCCCAAATTCTGCTCTTAGATTTTCCACCTGTGGGACTTCCACATTTTATAAATTACCATCTTCTCTGCAAAAGACTTATTAGTCTTGTTTTTTCTAGGGAGAGATGAAATTTACACTGTTAATCATGTTGCCTTTTACTAAGAAGTACTAACGCTTATGATTATGTCGGTTCGGTTGCCAGAGGTAGAGGAATCAGAGAATGAGAGCTGGATTATTTTCTTCGTGTTTTGTCTCCTCAAACAGGATGGTACCAAATCTCACAGCAGCAGTTTTTGCTTGACAAAGAAGGTGAGACATCTTTGTCTGCATCAATAATTGCACTGGGTCTCTCTCAAACTCCCACAAACTCAAAGCAATCCTGCTGCTTCAGTAACCGCATTCTTTTTGCCCTTCCATCCTCTAACATCATTCACTTCACGATTAGAAAAAAACACAACAATTTTATTTTCATCTCAGTGTCTAGAAAAGATGAATTGGCAATTAAGCCTTTTGTATGCCCTACAGGGGAAGTGGATGCAAACAAGAAGATGTAAAAGAGTGGTTTTGACACACCAGGCCTTTTACAGCCCTTCCAGGACAGTTACTGCAAGGCAATTGAACTCCTTCTCCTGAGGCTTTTATCCCAGATACCTAAACATCTGCTTTTTAATGCAGATTTCATTATCACTTTAAGTCATAATAACAGAAAGTGCATTGAGATCCTGAAACAAAAACCAGTTGTTATTGCAAAGTATTAAATGTTGAGTAAAAGAAGCAGCTCCTTAGTGGCATGTAATAGTTACAGCTCTTATTCCACAAATCACTTAAAGCCACTTATAAGTACTATTATTAGCAATAAAAGCCCACTTGGGTTTTACGAACACTGGAGAACTGAGACAAAAAGACCGCTTCAAAAAGAATGGTGTCTTGATCATTGTGAGTCTTTTGGCCCCCACATAGACATGGTCAAAAGAAAAATTGAGATTATACCATTGCAATTACCTAGAAAAATGGCTGAAGATTTAAATGCAGTTTATCTAGGAAGATTTTATTTTAATTAGAACATAGCAGAATAACAGCAGCAACCTGCAGTGATATCATCAAATCAAGGCTGTTTCTATGGGAACACCACCAACTCCCAGAAATTATCGTGTCAGTTTGCCATAAATAGAAAAAAGAGTGGAAAAAAAAAAGATTTAAAAAAAGAAGGCGAAAAAAAAGAGGACAAAAAAAAAAAAAGATCATGAGAGGAAGAGAATGAAGAGGAGAATCCAGTCCTCTCCTTTTGATGCTTATTGCAAATATGATGTCAAGTTTTATTCTTAAAAAAAAAATGTAGTAAGATAAAAATGCAGTGAGAATAAAATCTAGACTGCTCCTGCCACACATTTGAGGCCTTGGACACCTTTTCTGAAGACTTTCTAAAGGTTTTTACAGGAAAAACAAAAACAAAAACAACAACAACAACAACAAAAAACAAACCCATGCAGTGCACTATTGTATACTGATCTCTGTGCTTCCTGGGCTTTCTCCTGCATGAGTGAGCTCAAGATTAGTGTGTGAGAGAGAAATACTTTTGGTCATAGAAATTTGCTATATTTCTTCATTTCTGTTTTTCTGCCAGCTCTATACTTTTGAAGGTCTGCTGTGAAAGAGATACAACTACAGAGCAAGTTAAGTAAGCAAGGAATATCACAAACAGAAGCTATTCTTTCCCTCCATCTGATTGCCTCCCTTTCCCAACAATCTTCTTCCCGATAGATGCCTCCAGCCTGGTGCCTTCAGCAACCGCATAGACACAAGGGAAACCACTGGAGATCCTCCCAGGA
>NW_010307147.1:35086-39778 GCF_000700745.2 Antrostomus carolinensis
CATTTCTGCACTCTGGCACTCAGCAGGCTTGTTTCTCCAGCTCTCCTCACCACTGTGACACATGCCCTTCTGCAGGGGCAGTGCCTTTCCGATGAACTGCCCAGGCCAGCGGCAATAGCTTCCCAGTGCTGTATTTCCAGCTGTAAAATTCTCTCTTGCTTGTGGTTTGTGACTGCTATTTTTCCACTTACAAGATATGTGTTCTGCTCTCAGTTATTCTCATTTATTTTCCCCTCACGAGTCATTCCTCCTGAAATGATCTATGATAATCTTTTTCAGCCCTGCCTTATTGTGGCTAGTAATAGAACCTGAATGTCACACCATGTCATATCACTTGCTTCATATGTACTGAGAATAAATTATCCACTTAGAAGTAGTCCATGGTAGTAAATTATTATTGAATTTTATCTCATTGAATGACTGAAAATAATAATGTCACTTTGGGCAAAACCAGACAGTGATAGTATCAGTAACTGCTGCTGAGAATATTGACAGTGAATTTGATTATAGTCCTTCAAGTGTAATCTTTCCCCTCTAACAATTTGATTGAAACTCCTATCTGCATATAGCGCAGCAGAGGGCACTCCCTTCTTCAGTTCCCTACTATGAGTCTAAAGTACCTTAAGTGCTTTCATGGGCTGGGAGAGATATCAACTATATTTCAGAGAGAAAAATGCCTTTAAACATCCATTAAAACATTGATACCACCACTCGTAAAGAATATGTGTGGGTCCATTTGTTCCAGTAGGACTTAAATGAACATTTTTCATGTGTGGCCGGTTGTAAACTACTTCAGATTTTGTTGCTAAGTGCTGAATAGCTTAATAGGCATCTATTAACAGTAAGTTCAAATCTTGGTTTCAAATGAGGCTATATCTTTCTTTAGACACAAATTATTGGGGGGTCAAGGGCCAAATTATTATTTCAAAGAAAATCTGAAAGATTTACAATAATACATCCACATGCTAAAGATACAAATTTGCTTATGCAAACAAATCTCCTGCTATCTAACAATGTAGACTGATCGCTCTATACAAGCTTGATTTTACAGGCTGCAGAGTTGAACAGTATGTAAGGTTTGACTGGTGGTGAACTGGACTGAGAAGAGGAGCAGTCCAGAGGCAGAGTACAAGGGTAGTACAATAACTTGCTGAGAATACTCAGGTATGCCTGAGTTATCTATCATCAGGAGCAGTAGGGACTACCTGGGCACTTGTACTCAAGATTAACAGATACAGACTTGCATCTCTCTTTGCTGCTAATACCTAAGCTTCACATACAATGTTAATAGTTGTGTATGCCATGATGTGGGAGACTTTAATTTGCTGTTTAGCATCATGTTCTAGATAAACTCTGAGTTAAATCTTGTACTTGACATCAATGCTTAAAAAAGAAGTGTTCAAAATAATATGTTCAAAGCCCAAGATGCAGAAAAACACTCATGCTGCTTCTTTGCTATAATGTGATAGCTGAAGCAAAAGGAATTTCAGGGTGGGAGGGGAGTGAGGGGGTTGGAAATTGCTCATAAAGATCACAAAGTACCTTTCTATTTCAAGAAAGTGGCAAAAGAATCCATCCTCTTCAAACACACTATTTGTACCTACTAATTATTACCTTAAAGTACACTCCCCCTGCTGGGGAGGAAAAGGTTATACTCTGAAAAGTGAGATTCAAAAATGGTATTCTGATTCTCTCCGTATTTCACTTTTCACCCTAATTGCAGACTAGTACTGGGCATGCTTTCAGCTCATTATTCTCTGCAGAGGCCTGCTAATGGTATTTCATCTACTGCCTAATTCTACAGCTTTAACATGGAAAAATTCCTTTCAAATTCAATACCAATGGAGAGCAAACAGTAGGTCTGCCTCTCTGCTTTTTGTTTAGCTGTTCAGTAACTGGATAAACATTAACCAGCTGGATAGGGCAATTATAATTTTTTAAAGGTACTGTAAATGCTTGCAACAGCATAGTATCTGGCAGCCTCACAAATATTAATGAATGCATTCTTGTTCCACTCATGCTATTAAGAACGATTAAGTACTTTCACAGAGGTCATGCAGAAAATGAATGGCAGAACCAAGCACCGAAGAAAATCCAAAGCTTTTTTACTAAGAGATACTTTTTAAGACATCCCACAGCACAAACAGAAATAAGCAGAAGAAATACAATTAGTGGAGGAATTGACAGTAGGTACTAATTATTTCCTATGAGCCTGAACATACTTAGACATTGTTTCCAATGAACTCAGCAAACAGCTTGCTCAACAAGATCAGGAGTAAGGGTTTAGGATTTGGATTAAAAACACAGGAAAAAAGTAAACACTAATATTCCCCTCTAGGGAAATCATCTGTACTAATTATTTGTCTACAGCTTTTCCTCAGTATTGCAGTCTAAACTGCATTTGTAAACATGGCTCCATTGTTCTGTAACAAGCAACTCAGTCACTTTTAGGAATCTCTTACTAAAATGCGTTAGAGCAAAATTAAAGCTTTGAGTTATTATTAACTCTCTACGGAAAGGACAGAATTTGTACAGATAACAAGGAAAAGTTCAATATTTGGAGACAAATATATGGGAATATCTCTGTTCACATATGGAAATGTCTCATTTGTGGAATTAGAGCTAACAAAATAATCAAACACAATGGCTGAGGCTATTCTTGTAATAGAATTTTCAAGTGTGGAAAGCTATTCAGAAGTGTAATCAAATGGCGTGCTAAAAGAAACTTTTTTTTATTTCTGCCCCTAAGCTTTTAAGTTTCATGCATTTCTATGCAAAAACTATTTTTTACATTATGTACAAATGCCTTGTATAATATTAAACATTAAACATAAATAATGACAAATACAAACCAATTCATATTTTATGACAGTTGTATTTAACCTTGACCAAAGTTTAAGGTAATCTTTTTTTATTTTAAAGTTAAAATTTTTTTGCTTATGTTCAGTGGTGACTAGAAAGCTTTACGTGTACTTCTTATTCAAAATACAAGGGTACAAATGCCATAAGAGACCGATGATTTTCAGCTTTTTATTATATTGTCTGGAGGGGAAAAAGTATATAAGTACTTATGATAAGTATAAGTACTTTCTTTGGCAAGTATTTATGTTGACACATACCAGTGAAACATCCCAGATTGTTCTACTCAACAGAAACAGGACAAAATCAGTTTTTTCCTGCACTCTTGCAGCTCGTTCCTCTGAAGCTTCTTTTTGATCTAAATTGAAAGGTGGACAAAAGGTGCCATTTTAACATTACCAATCTAAAATCAAGTCTCAGCTGAGATTAATTTGCATGAATAATGAAAAATATTTTCAAGTGTAGCATTATACTGGAGAAGACTGAGAGGAGATCTTATCAATGTCTATAAATATCTGAAATGTGGGGGCCCAGTGGATGGGGCCGGGCTCTTTTCGGTGGTGCCCAGTGACAGGACAAGGGGCAATGGGCAAAAACTGGAACACTGGAAGTTCCAGACAAACTTAAGGAAAAACTTCTTTACTGTGAGGGTGACAGAGCACTGGGACAGGCTGCCCAGAGAGGTTGTGGAGTCTCCATCTCTGGAGATGTTCTAAACCCACCTGGATGCTTTCCCATGCAACCCATTGTAGGGAACCTGCTTTGACAGGGGTGTTGGACTAGATGATCTCCTGAGGTCCCTTCCAGCCCCTGCGATTCTGTGATTATATATTTTTAAAAGTAAATGCTTACAGTTTTATTTTTCTAGGGCACTACCTATGGCACTCTTGGCTTTGTTTTGTGCTTTAAAGTTCAAACTAGTGACCAGCTGGAAATTAGTTTAGAGCTCCCTGACTGCTGTGGAAGCAACTGAGGGTAATACTTAGGAGTGAGAATTATTCAGTCTGATAAGCAATCAGGAAGATATTTTCAGAATAATAAAACAAACTCACACCCCTAGACAGACAGGACAGAGACGTCTAGAGCACAGATTTTCATGCCCCTGCCCTGATGAGCAGAGGTGCCACCACCCATCAGTGACTTTCCACCAGTCTCAGAGGCTGATATTGCCATTGTTCGTATCCAAGTGACACAGATTTCCCTGAACCACTTTATAATCTAGCAGGGCAATGACAAACACGATCCGACATTCCTACAACAAAACAGCTTTTCCAGAGAAACCCAAAAAGATGGGTCTGTCTCTTAGCCACCTGAAACCACAATCTGAAGGCCACAGGGTAGACAAGAACCCGCACTGTGACACAAGTTATTCAGCAGCATCCTCATTCCTGAGAGGTTCCGTGCATGACAAACTGGGGGTGCCTCGTTCCTTCTGCTGGTTGGGAAGCTGCTTGGCAGCAGCTCCCATGCCCTGCCAGAAATAAGGAAATCTTGGTTAGGGTGAGACCATAACGTCTCAATCTGCAAACCACCTTGAAAAAAATCCAGAAGAAAACTTTATTCTTCTATTCCTGTATATCCTTCCATTGCACAGCGTGGGGCACAAGAAGGAAAAACGAGGGCACCCGGGCAGCTGGGGAGGCTGTCGGGCAGAAGCAGTTCAGCATGTGGATGGCTTTTGGCCGGGGGAACAGGTAAGGGCAGCTTTCTCCCTGCCGTGGGGCAGCGTTTTGGCTTCCACACGGGCTTTTAAAAATAACCGGCTCGGCCAAGGCACCTGCTCGTGGGAGGGTGCGCCGGGCTGCAGCGGGACTGCACCCCCACGGGAAAGCT
>NW_010307148.1:0-21113 GCF_000700745.2 Antrostomus carolinensis
AACATCCCTCACTGCATCCCTGTGACATCCCTCCTGCATCCCTGCAACTTCCCCCCCTGCATCCCTGTGACATCCCTCCTGCATCCCTGTAACTTCCCCCCCTGCATCCCTGTGACATCCCCCCTGCATCCCTGCAACATCCCTCACTGCATCCCTGTGACATCCCCCTGCATCCCTGCAGCATCCCATATCCCTCCCACATCCTTCCCACCAAACCCTGCGTCAGCTTCCAAAGCTCAGGAGGAATTTCTCAAAAGTTTATTCAATTTGACAGGATTTCTTGAGGGGATTGTCTGGGGGAGGGTTTGGTGCTGAGCTTGACACTCTTTGTGATATTTCCCGTGGCTCCTGCTCCTCCCTGCAGGGATCAAATCACTCGTGTGCAGGTGTCGGTGTCCGCAGGCAGCAGCCGCAGGGAGGGGACAGAGACTGCTCCAGCCCGTGTGTCTTCTCAGTGCTGGAGCTGACACCTCCGCTGGGTTAAAAGGAAATTAAATCTGTTGTCATGCTGTTGAAGATCAGGGATTAAACCTGTCTCAGTGTCCTCAACACTGCCCCTGAGTGCATGAAATAAAGGGTCTTCGTGGGACATAGAGATCTTGGGGCTGAACAGAGAAGAATGAGAAGTGGGAGAGGATGACAAATGTGGGTGAGGTCCCTCATGTCCAGTAGGAGACAGAACTCTTGGCCTTGATATAAAATGCAGCTGTGGGGAATTTTTAGCCTCTCCCACCCGTGAGCTGACTCCAAGCCCCAGTGCTGGGGGATGATCCCAATTCCCAGCTGGGATTCACAGCTGAGGGCAATTGAGTCCTGAGGAGCCATGCAAGGTGGTGGAGGAGCTGCAGCTGCAGCAAATAAACCTGCAGCCCTATAAAACCCAGGGGGGGGAGGAGGTCTCCTCTCTAAAAGAGAGCAGCAGAGGTGGGGAGTCAGCAGCCTTCCTCCCTGTTGGGCAGCACACAGCTCAGGGCGGTCCATTTCCTGGTCTAGGTATGAGAATCTTCTGTGTGGTTTGGGAGAGGTGCTGTGATGTTGTGGTTTTCTGCTCTGGGTACCTGGTTTTTGCCTGGATGTAGGTGTTTATGGCCAGTTTTTTTGTGCCTGAGGGTGACTGTAAGGGCTGGTTGTTTGATGGGAGCCACATGGGGAGTAAAGGAGCTTTGCTGGGTACAAGGGCTGCAGGTCTGAGGGAATGGCTTTTCTGCAAGCCATGGTATGAAGTTCTGGTGCTGGCTGAGCTGTCACACAGCTCTGCTGGAAGTGAGTCTGAGTTGGTATGGGACCCCTGCATCCATTCCTGCATTTGGGATGAGCTCCTGGTGTGGGTGGTAACATCACCTTGACCCTGTTTGCATTGGACCCAGGAGAGGACACCGTGATCTGTACTGTGAGCTGGGCCATGCAGGGTTATATGAAGGGTTGTGGGGACAGGGATGGGGAAGTGGCTGTGTGCACCCTCTGCAGTGCTGTGGCAGCCACTCTGACCTTGGTGGTGGTGATCTGGCCAACCCTCATTAATATACCGGATATGATGTTATAATGATGTGGAATATCCCATTGGCATATCCCCCCCTCCCCGAGTTTCTTCTGCATCTGCAAATTAGCAAAATATGGGAAATTGGAACTTCCTTGATTTTCTGAATAACAACTAAAACCATCAGAATATTGTCAACATTCTTCTCACAGCAAAACTCACACTGGAACCAAAACACAGCTATTCTAGCTCCTAAGAAGAAATGAACCCTGTCTTAGTGAAACCAAGTGTCACCAAACACTTGTCCTGGTGACATTCAATCACTGTGAACATCAGGGTTGACTCCCAAGTTTGGGGAGCCCTCATTCCATGTTCCCTGCAGAGCTGGGCAGCAGCTCATCCCTTCCTTGGGGAAACCCAGCTGATCCTTGTCTCCCCCCACCCCTGGGGTGGGTTTGAGCTGAACCATAGACAAAGGGCACTGTGACATCAGCTGGGTTTGAAGGGGTGGCAGCAGGTCCCCCTGGCTACAGTGTGTCCTGGGGATTCACAGTGAGAGCATCACTGCAGGTGTAGAAATGTCCCTGGGACCAGGGGCTGTGTCTGCAGCGGGACATGCTGGGCTCTTGGCTCAGTCTGCATGAAAATGTGGATCCTGCGATGCTGTCCCAGAGCAGAAGCTGAGGTCCTGGACTGCGGGGAGGCTCTTCAGACCAGGTAAGAACTGGAAAGTGGTGGTTAAAGAGAGTGGGGAGGCACCTCTGGCCACAGCTGTGGTGGATTTTCTACCTCTGTGTCCTGAGCAAGTTTAGTAACCAGTGACAAGACGAGAGGAAATGGCCTCATGTTGTACCAGGGGAGGTTCAGGTTGGATGTTGGGAAGAATTTCTTCTCCAAAAGAGTGGTCAGACATTGGAACAGGCTGCCAGGATGGTGGAGTCACCATCCCTGGAGGTGTTCAAGGAAGTGTGTAGATGTAGCACTGAGGGATGTGGTTTGGTGGGTATGGTGGTGATGAGTTGATGGTTGGTCTGGATGATTTTAGAGGCCATTTCCAACCTTAATGGTTCTGTGATTGTGTAACACCACGATGCTCAATGGTATCTGCTTTTTGGTGGGAGTGTGGTGGAAAAGCTGCCCAGTGTTGGCTCATGCCAGCTCGTGTGTCCTGGAGGTGTTCGTGGTCTGCTTTGGGGGTTTTTTTGTTGTTATTTCTTGTAATGCTGTGTGGCCAGAAGCCAGCAGCACCTCAGGGGATCCCTCACTGGGTGTATTGTCCCCAGAGCTGCTCCTTTGTGGCTGTGGTTACACACACCCAAGGAAAACAGCTCCTTGTTTCCTGCAGGGCTCATCACTTGTACCATCCTGCTCAATGCTTTGAGGTGACACCCTGGGATGGGCCAACTGGCACCACGCAGCCTCTCCCCACAGCCCATATGTGTTGACATCTGCTTGAGATGGACATTGAGCTGCTGGGATTGAATGTGGGGAGGTTTCCCTCTGGGCTGTTTGAATAAGGTGCAGGTGACACCAAGCAGCAGGATCAGACACCTGTGTGGTGTAGCCACTGTCTTGCTTTTGCACAAGGGAGGCTGGAGCAGGAGGTGCTGGGCTGAGGGCACAAGAGCTGGTGCAGTGTTGTGTTGTCTCCATGCTCCCTCTTGCACTGATGCATTGGGCAAGCTGCAAGCTGATGCAGAAAAATGTGATTTCCTAATTTTCTTTCTCCTGCTGCCCCTAAATCTGGTGCTTTTTACTGGAGAGGAGCAGATGTCCTTGTGCAGAGGGAAGGAGCCATCAGGCCCAGCACTGGCTCAGAGGGAAACTTGGTTTTGCTTCTTTCAGGCTGGTAGGAACAAAATTCAGCAATTGTGGTGTTGGCAAAATAAAGCTTTTGCTCCTGATAAAGCAACAATTTCACAAACTAAATTCCTGGGCACAGCGTGGATCTCCTGCTGGCTGCCCCAGGCTGAAGTCCGCAGTGGAGCAGGGCAGAAGAAAGGCTGATGAGATGCAATTAGTGATGAAACAATGAGGGGGATGAGCAGAAATGATGTCACCTTGCCTGTGGAGCTGTAAATCCTGGCAGTGAAGGTGGGGCTGGGTGCTGTCACTGTGCATGGGGTGGGAGATCTGGATCCTGCTCTGGACAAGGCAGCTCAGGTTTTTCAGGTTCTCATCTCCACTGAAGGTGGAACAGGATGGAGTTCTGCTGTTGGGAGATGGTGCTGGGTCAGTGCTGAGAACAGGAAGTTAGAGGTGTCTGAATGTGTGTCCTCGCTGAATGATGTCCCTGCTGCACAAAAGGCTTTTTGATGCCTGTTTCCAAGGCAGATGGAGCATTTTTCCATCTCTAGGAGCCAAATTGAATAGAAATTGCTGGGGAGGATGATGAGAAGCAGCTGAATCTTTTATCGCTGCGGTTCAGGCTTGTTTCCAGTGTTCAGCACAAAATGTTTAAAGAACTGAGAAGGAGATGGATAAACTGTCTTTGAGCAGCAATTACCAAGGCAGTGCCAGGCAGGTCCATCTAGTCCTGTGCTGGGAAAAGAGGTGCTGCCAGATGCCAGTTTGCACACTGGTAGCACTGGGGACTCTGGGATGAGCTGCATGAAGATGAGTATGAGGACAGAAATGCTGAGGAACAGCCCTGGTGCATCTGCAGTGCAGGGGAGAGGCCAAAGATTGGGCTGGGAGGGAAGCAAAGATGGAGGATGGTGGATGTTGATGGAACCAGGTCCAGGGCAGATCTCTGAGGTCATAGAATCATAGAATGGTTTGGGGTGGAAGGTCATCTGGTCCATCCCCCCTGCACTGAGCAGGGACATCTTCAACCAGATCAGGTTGCTCAGAGCCCTGTCCAACCTGACCTTGAATGTTTCCAGGGATGGGGCTTCTACCACCTCTCTGGGCAACCTGGGCCAGTGTTTCAACACCCTCAGTGTAAAAAATTTATTCATTATCTAGTCTAAATCTCCCTCTTTTAATTTAAAATCAACACCACTTGTCCTGTCACCACAGTCTCTGCTAAAGAGTTTGTCCTCCTCATCTTTCTCATAGTCCTCCCCTTTAAGGCCAAGTTGAGCTTCTTCACCTACTTGCTCTGCCCTGTCCCAGTCCCTGCCTGGGGACAGGTCACTGTGCTGGAGGCTGAGCCACCTGCGTCACCACTGAGCTGGCCCAGCCCCAGCAGCCTCGCTGGGGGCCCTTGTTTGGAAACAGCAGCTCCATAGCAAACGCAGGCGGGTGTCCAACCACAACATGAAGCGTGTTGCGACATGGTGTAGGGGATGCTGAGAAGGAACCCTGGTATGTGAAGGTTCCTTCCTCTTGGAAAGCAGCCCTGCAGGGAGGGTCACAGGCACCAGCCACCCCCATGGTGTGCTTGAGCTTGGCCCTTTCTCCCTGCAAGCTGCTGCTTGCTCAGCCCCTTTTTCCCTCTCAGATCTCTTGGTGCCTCTTCCTCAGCATCTTCCAGCTTTAGTTTTGGGGACTGGTTATGGGAGACCAGCTGACAGGGCTGGGGTTTGACTTCCCTGACCATGCCAGTGTGGAGGCTGCTGGTCTATGTTTTTCCACAGAGTTTTTCTTCTCTGGAGCATGGCCAGAGAAGGGCAACGGAGCTGGGGAAGGGTCTGGAGCACAAGTGTGCTGAGTTCCCGGCTGAGGGAACTGGGGGTGTTGAGCCTGGAGAAAAGGAGGCTGAGGGGAGACCTTCTGGCTCTGTCCAAGTCCCTTGGAGGAGGGTGGAGAGAGGTGGGGGTGGGTCTGTTCAACCAAGGAGCAAGGGACAGGACAAGAGGAAATGGCCTCAAGTTGCACCAGGGGAGGTTTAGATTGGATCTGAGGAAAAACTTCTTCACCAAAGGGCAGTCAAGCATTGGAACAGGCTGCCCAGGGAGGTGGGTGGAGTCACCTTCCCTGGTGGGATTTAAAAGATGGGCAGATGAGGTGCTCAGGGACATGGTTTAGAGGTGGATTTGGCAGTGTGAGGTTTATGGTTGGACCCGATCACAAAGACCTTTCCAGCCACTGTGATTCTGAGTATCTGCTGTCAGAGCCTGAGCTGAGATGTCCTTGTCACTGACGGTGCTTCTCATCTGGTGACTGTTGCAGCCGAGCATGTTGGTTGACATGGAAACCTGCAAAGGTCTTTTGCAAACAGCTATGAAAGCTTTTAATCTGATTTTGCTGACATAATAGTGGGTGCCTGAAAACTTTTGTTTGAGCAAACAGGTTTCTAATCCTCTGTGTAGGAAACTCTACTCTGCACTGAGGCACCTGACCTGGGGGGTGAACTGGTCCAACCTGCCATGTGAGGAGTTTTGCTTTGAAAGTAAAAAGGCAGTTTGATTGCATGGAAACGTTGCCTGCAGTGGAAGGATTAATGACTAATTGTGGTTTCATTAATTCTAGTGCTTTCACTTTCAGCAGAGAGTTCATTTAAGGATAATATCAAATAATTACCAAGAGATCAGCACCATCTCCTGCCCTGAAACTTGAGGCACACAACAGTTGTCCTCAGTGGTCTGGAGGAGCAGTAAAAGGTCCTGATCTCTGTAACATCAAACCCTGTGCTATGAGGTGCCCAAGACAACTGAGGAGAAGTTCAGGGATTTCAGCAGGGGAAAGTAGTTTGAGTTGGGATGAAAAGTGCCACTACAGAGGAAATACGAGGAAATACAGTTTAATTGCAAGAAACATTGCATTTATTGAACTGAAATCATGATCAATCTCAAAAGACAAGAGTGACTGTACCTCACTTGGATTTAACAATGCCTATTTACATAAATTTTTGATGCAGTTTTAAATAGATGAAATATCTTAACTGATTTAAATTATTTACATTTCAAAAGCTCAACTGGGAAAAAGCTAAAACCTAGGTGAAGTTTTCAAGTTTACAATAGTCAGTCCCCAAAAAAATCTATAAATTAGCATAATTTGAAGCCTTTTTCAGCAAACTGACATTAACACTGAAGGACCTTGCAAACTGCAGTTCCTGGTAGTATTTATTTCCTGTTGGTTGTGTAATATTCATATAAAAATACTGCAGTGACTAATAATAAATATTTTCCTGCATTGTTGGCAGTTTTGCGTAGTATGAAAATAGTTGTGGTAATAGTGCAAAGATTTGCCTGAAGACAAGAGAAAAATGTTCGACATAATTTATTCAAGAAACATTTTTCTAGCACTTGTAAACATTTTTTCTTCATCAATGGACGAGCAGGTCTGGGAAGACAGACTTGATCCGTTAGGTTAATGCACTTTTCTTGTGTTCAGGTGAGGGAAGTACACCCCGTACATGCCCTGTTGAACCTGGTATAGATGTGACTTTCTTCTTAGGCAAAAGATGATCTGGTGGGAAAAGAACAATGTTAAAGGTGAAAAAAAGAGCCTGCATTTTGCCCTTCATTAGATGTCCCCAAACCACACATCCAGGTGAGGATGGAGGAAGATGCTTCCCTCAAGCTGCCTTGGCTGACACTAGCACAACCCCAAATTTCAAATCTGAGGTTTTTCTTCTTCTAAATCTTGCTGACTAGTTTTTTTTTTACCCCTAAATCTCTAAGGACAGTAATCCATGTTCTCTGTAGATTTAGCTGTTCTCTTCTAGCTGGTACAAAGCAAACACAGCTACTTTTGCAACAGTGCTATTAAGGTGCTGGCCCCCATTAAATACAACACCAGTAGAGGACCTGCTCTGCTGTTCCCAAGGGTAGGCAGCTGGAGGGCAGCCCAGGTGCTACAGTCTGTATGTTAAGAGCAGTGAATACAAAATTCTGGATGTGTTTCCTGCAGGTTATTAAAAGTGTTGCCTTTTGTGCTCCCTTATCTGTAACCTCATCATTCTGCAGATATTTGAACAGGGGAGAGATTTATGAAGTGCTGCAGGAGATCCCATAGTTCAACCTGCTTGTCATCTTGGTGTTGGCCTTACCTTTGGCTTTATATTTTTCTTTCTGCAAATGACTTATTTCTTATCCAAGGCTTCCTTTCCTAGAAATCTACTTTGCTGACTATAAATAATACCCTTCCCCATCCTCCTGTGCACTAGTCCTTGGAAGAGTTGGCAGTAACTGGAGTTGGTATGCCACTTGCTGTCACCATGCATGTTGGGAGCAATATCCACTGAGCTTCTCATGGATGTGTCTCAGTGTCCCTCCTGCAACTCCCCAGAGAGCTGGGCACTGCTGGAGTCAAGTTAGATGTAGGACAGCAAAAGGGGCCACTTACCAGGAAGCATAACAAGAGGAGGAGAATGAAGCCAAGCAGGGTGAAAACACAGATGAGGATAATTGCCCAGGATTGAAGCTCTGCGAAGGCAAAATAAGGGCACATCAGGTTTTTTTTAGACTCCTGTGTGTGGGATACAGAGAGGGAGCTCTCACCCTGGCAAAGTTCAGAAGTGCTGTACAGCACATAAGTGAGGCAAAACTGCTGAAGAGCAGCAGCTGACCATCCCTGGCTACAGGGCAAACATGCTCCAGCAATGTCAAGATGGGCAGGATGTACAGGAACTTTAGTAAAATGGAGCAAGGTCTGAGGATCTACAACTTTAAATGCCACCTCAGTGAGTGTCAGAGCCCTCAGATGGTTTCAGGGGTGTTCAAAGAGACAAAGTTCTCTCCTAGCTGCTGGCTGGATCCTTTTGGGGAAGGGTACAGGGCTAAGGGTGGCAGCAAAAGCTGTGGTTACTTTTGCCACCATGTTTGTGGTACATGGAAAAGCAACAGTTCAGAGTACTTTATTTTTTCTTCCTCCTGTTTACGGTGAGTTCTGGGGCTGTGGCTGTGCTCACAACACTGTATCTGGATTTTTAAAAAATATTGCATTTATCAAAATTTATTGGTGCCAGAGCTCCAAAACAGCTTCCTAAATTCTACTTCTTTTCTGTCTTTCAATTCCATTTTCCTGAGGCTGTCTGGCTCTGATGGCACCTGCTGTCTGCTGCCAGCCTACCAAGAGTCCTAAATTTCTGGGCTCTTGCATGGATCTAGTCTCCATTTCAAGGTATGTGATGCTAATTTACTACAGTTCAAGTGTTGAGTGGCTGAAGGGTCAATCCCTCCCAAAAGCACTTACCAGATCTTTCAGAATTTTGTTCATCTGTCTTGACTGGCGAGTAACCTGGAAATAAAGGGTGGGACAGGTGAGAAACAGAGTGCTCTAGAGATGATTAAAACTATATTAGTAAGTGTTCTCACAAGGTCACTGCAGGAGCTCTCACCTTCAACAACCAGACTCTCCTCCTCCAGCTCATAGCTGGGGCCCAGCTTGGTGAACCTGTGTGTCAGGCGTTTCAGCTCCTGGTGCACCTCTTGCTTTGGTAAAGTCCCTGAGAAAGGCTCCAGTGTGAATTTGCAGATGGAGGTAACAGTTGTGTACGTTTTCCCATGGACAGGCCTGGAGGATGACAGCCAGAGTTATGGGAGAAGAGGAAAAAGATGTAGAGCTGAGGCAGGGAGAGGGATTCAGAATCAGGCTTAGGTTTGCAGATGTCTAGGGAATGTTTTATTAGCATGGGATCAGTTTTTGCAGTTTGTGCTAGATGACTTGTGCAGCTCTGTGAAATCCACTCACTGATTTAATCCCAGGCCAGGTATTTCTAAGAGATAATTCATCTCAGACACTTTTATTCCTCCAAAGAGGTGTTGGAGAAGACACACAGGAGTAGATTTTGTTCTCAGGCTGGTTCTGGTGATTGTTTTCCTAATGTTTCAGTGGATTTTTAGCTTAGTTGAATAAGCTCAATGAGGGAAAGAATGATTATTTGCTTTACTCTGGAATTATGCATGAAAATAGCTTTGTTAGCATGGAAAAAAGGCCCAAAAACCACTGCTCATTTGGACAGAAGCCTTCTGTGGTAAAGGCAAAACTGAGAGTGAATGAAGGTGTCTCCTACGTGTTCTCCAGAGCACAAAGGTTGGCAGTGAGGCATAAACACCAACACCAGCTATGGCTCTGAAGGCCTTTTCTGCTCACTGCTCTTCTGGATCTCAAGAGAAACCAATTTGGAAGCAGGACATACCCAAAGCTCTCAACAGTACAGCCAGCAAAGGAGTCCTTCAGGCTGCTTGTTCTGAATACATCAAGCTGATGGGAAGAAACAAAACAATTGAAGAAAATTGAGTAAAATAGATCCTTAATTTGGACAGGAAAATCAAGCTATTGCTGTTTAGTTTTACCTCTTTCTCAATTTTCTCTTTGTTCACTTGGTACATCTGTGACCTGGAGTCCTGCAGTTCTGGGGAGTAGGGAAGGTTGGAGATTCTGAAATTTAATCTGACATTTTCCTTCCCAGACTTGAGGGGTGTTTTGTAAGTTGCTGCCTCAACTGATAGTTCCAAGGCTGCAAATTGAGAGAAAAAAGTTGGTATAAATTAAAGCAGAGAGAGGCTTTTTTTATCAAGCAGCATTGACCTGCAGACTTCTAGCTCAGGAAATTTGAAGAATCACAATGTTGGGGATTGGAAGGGACCTTGAAAGATCATCTAGTCCAATCCCCAAGTCTTAATAGATTAATAGAACTTGAGTTACACTGGGGACTGACAGCAATTTCCCAGTCTACCCTTTGAATCCCTTCCCCACTCATTTCTTTGGGAAGTCATACATTTGAAACAAGCTAAAAGTCTATTTATCTCTGAATGTTTGAAGTTATGGTGAGTAGTTACCACTTAATTTCTTTATTTAATATTAACACCTTAAGCCATTGAGGACTAAAGGGCTACACTGAACCAGACTGAATATGGCAAAGGACCAAGCCCAACTCTGACCCGAGTTCAATGATTCAACTTGATAACAGATGCATTTCCACAGACATCCCCCTGATAGACCAGAAGTTGGGGAATTCTGAGTATGCCATGGCAAAGTGGGTTGGTCTGGGTGGAAACTGGGCAGCTGTGATTTGAGCAATACATACTGTCCACTGCAAATCCTTGCAGCTGGTAACTGTTTCCAAGCCATAGTCCAGTTGTGTTTGAAGTCCCATCCTGAAAAGCCCTTTCAACCACAGCCCTGTTGATGTTGGGCTCTGGCTGGAAGAAGCACTTGCAGTCGACCACTATGGATCCAGTCCTGTGTGTGGAGAAACAGAGTTCTGAGATAAATAGGCTGATGATCATAAAAATTCTTCATGTAGGAGTTTCCTGAAGGGTTCCTGCTGTTGAGTGTTAAATGTTTTAAGCCAATGTGGTGCTACTGAGATGTGGAACAGTAGCTGGTTTAGGCTTTTCCTTTGGACAGGGACAGCAAATGAAATACCACTAACTCTTCTCTTTGCAAACTTAGGTTACAGTGAGTGCACACAAGGAAAGATCAGCCCCTTAGAATTTTTTTAAAGCTTTTACCCTGTGTGAGGGTCCCTTGTCCAAGCCTCTTTCCATCTAGAGTAGGACACTACAGCTGTACCTGAAGCCCACTTTTAAAACCTAATGGAGTTCAAGTCAAGAGGAGGAGTGCAGAGGTTGCAGGGTCACCAGCAGGCCTCATTAAGAGGATGATAATCACTAATTAGTGGGATATTAAGAGACCAAAGAATGTCTTACAGAAATCCTGAGACAAATGTCAGTCCATACCAAGTCAGGAAAAATTAAAACTGACAAATTCTAGGAAGCCTAGAAATGACTTCTTAGGGAATAAACCAAACCATTTCCAACATGAGAGTGGAACATGGAATTCTGCAGAGGACAATGGCACTTGGCCATTGAGGAACAGTGCCAGGATCTGGCAGCCTTTCAAAAGACATCAGATTGTCATGACAGACCTCAGCCTTGTGATGCTGCAGCTCAGGAACTGGTCTCGCAGGTTGCTCTGACGGTACAGTAGATTAATCTGAAATAAAAATGTTAAATATTAATGAGTTCTGGGCTTGATGGTGGATGCTCTAGGGCAGCAGAAGGGCCTAAAATTTTGGAAGAACACCAGACTTTTTTTTTTTGTTAGTTGGATTTCATGGGATTTGGTTTTTACTTCAGAATATGCTTTCTGGTGATGGAGTCTGACTTGCAGCTTGGCAAGCCTGTCTCATCTGAGCAAAGTGTCAGTGTCAAACAGCACAAGCTGACAGCTGTCGTCTTGATCCACATCTCACAGTGCAGACTCAGAACTCAAAGTATGGGAAGTTATGGCTTCATCTAAAAAGCAAAACCTACCTAATTAGGGCTTTATTGGATTGATATGTTGGTGGGTTGGTGCTGAAGAGAATGTTGGGTTTTCAGCAATGAATTATGTATGTGTTGACCTCTTATCTGGCAGAGATTTGTATAAAAAATATCCCCCTAATATCACTTCTAGAGATGAGATTGAAATGATGAGCGAGTGCATTTAACAGACGAGCTGAACCTCCTGCATTTTGAACCCCCTGCATGTCTTTAGCTGGACATAATTTCTTAAGACCACATAACAAAATAAATTATTCAAAGGCCAATCTCCTTTCTTAGATTCTAGAAATTTTTGTTCCCAGATGTTGGGTTTTAATTTTTATTTAAAACAAATTCATGGCAGTTGCTGCAAAAATTGACTGTTCAGACATGATGGCATTTGAGCTGCAGCTCCTTACCTTGTTACTGATGCTTTCCACTGCTGCTCTGTATTCTGGAGACTGAGAGTCTGGGTTAGTTAGATTTTCATTGACTATTCTAAAGCTCAAGCTGTAGCCCAGTTTGGCTGGAGTTTCAGTCAAGACAGGCTTTCTGGTAATGGCTGTGCCTGTGAGGGGGAAACCTAAATAAAAAGTAGAGTGTGTTTATTTTTATATCAGATCTATCCATATCACAACAGCAATATAGGTATGCCCCTGTTCAGATTATATGATGTAACAATGACATTATCCAGGAATTTGTATGATTTAAGGGATGGAAATGCTTCTAGAGAGGCAATGTCATGCTGGATTGGTTTTGTCATAGTGTCAAAACCTACAGAATAGCAACAAACCAAAGGAGAAGTTCATTAGTGTTCAAGCCCCAGTGGAGTTGAAGAAAGAGGAATGACCTCCAAGTGATCCCAAAATCAAAGCTGTTCATGGATGCTTACCATTGATGTACAGGCTGTTCTTCTCCAGGCTGTAGTGTCCTAGTTTGGTAACACCATTTGTCATGGTGCTCAGCTCATGATAAATCTTCTCTCTGTCAAACCTGGCAAGGCTGACGTTGTAGCTGCAGACAGCATCTACGCCTGTGTCATCCTTGTTTCTTCCAGACCTGAGTAAAAATGTCAGACGTGCTCTTTAGGACACTGCTGATGCTTACAGAACACCCTGTGTGACAAGGAACAACAGGCACTGAAACCTGTCAGTGCAACTGGGCTCCTACATCTTTCAGCAGATTCTCAAGAATTGTGCCAATGACATTTAGATACCAAAGTGATTTTGATATACAGCAAAACTGGGATCTTGTAAGGGGGGTGAGAAATTGAATATTGCTTTAACTGGTTCTGGCAGAGCTGCCAGATGGCAATGCTGGAGGCAAATAATGTATTGTCTAAGAATGACCACAGCTTGCATGCTTTGCTGACCAAAAAACCAGCAAGAAAACCATAAAGGGACAAGGAGGTGTCACTGGCTTCTGTTTTCTGGCATCAGAATGACTATGATAATTTCTGCAAATTTAAGGTCTGTATGAACAGATAAATAAATGGTTAATTGCACTTTCAGGAATCTTACCTAAATCTAACCACTTTACATCCTGTGTAGGCAGAGCTTATGCTGCTTCTTTTGAAAAGAGGGTCAATCTGTATTAAAAAAATAAAAATAGTACAACTGAGAACTTGAAAGCATGCCCTGGGTTTAATGCAGGCAGATTAAGATTATGACCATAACACAAAATGGGCAAAACCAGAGCTAGACTCACATAATGGTTGATAACTTTCACTGTGGAAATGAATTTGCGGGAACTTGGTGTCTCCAGATCTGCAGAGTACGGTAGGTTGGTCAAGGTGAAGTTAAGTGTGAAATGCCTGGGTGTTGGGCTTGGTGATGTAGTTATGCTCAGAGCTATAATCAAAGGGGAGAAGAATTATGACCTTAGTATTAAAAAAAAAGCTATCTTTACTTTCA
The DNA here is from genome assembly GCF_000700745.2 of Antrostomus carolinensis. NCBI lineage: Eukaryota > Metazoa > Chordata > Aves > Caprimulgiformes > Caprimulgidae > Antrostomus > Antrostomus carolinensis. The sequence goes on from NW_010307148.1 coordinate 13,530, forward strand.
AAGCCATTCTCAATCCAAAGGAGCACCACTCCTTTGATAGCTTTCCCCGGAACGAATATGGCAAAACACTTACATGATCTCTCAAGGGGTTCATTATAACCTGGAAAGAAAATGCAAAAGAAATATTATGCAAGAGAACTATACACTTAAGAGAATGAAAGAGAAGAGGGGATGATTAAATGGATGACTTGGGAATGAATCATCAGAACCAGGCCCTAAGGGTGTGAATCTATTAAACAAACAATCTACTCCTTAAGCAGAATAAGGTGCTTTTATAATAGTGAAGACTACAATGAGAAAATGTGCCACTGCTTAAATTAAATACTGGTAGGATAGAAATCAGGTGAAATATTCCATATATGTTCCAAATAGGTACCCATATGCAGATGAATGACTGAGATCAAGATTAAAATTAAGTCACTCTTCAATGTAATATAGAAATGAAAATCTTAAGGTCTGTGTGAAAACGTTCTTGGAAGCACGTGCTCCATCTTACACAAGTTATGCAGTAAACTCCAGTGGCACCACCTTTTCCTTAAGGTCACTCTTTTTTTTTAACATTGAAGTGATCCCTAAGACCTGAGTTGGTCCCAAACTGCTCTAGTGCCTGGAGGAATGAGAAAATCAAGCACTTGCCATTGATATAGAGGCTCTTGTTGTCCAGGTCGTAGATTCCTAATTTGGTGATGCCCTTTGTCATGCTCCTTAGTTCTTGGTAAACCTTAGCTGGGTTGAACGTGGGCACTTGGGAGCCATTTCCATAGCTGCAGATGGTGTCTACTCCTGTGTTATCCCTATTCCTCACTGACCTGAGGAATTTAATATGATGAAGCTTTTGTTAATTACTCAAAAAATCTGGGTTTTTTTCTGATATGATTTAAAAAATCCTAAAACTATTAAAATCCAGATGAACAGCTCAGATGAACTACAGAAATTGCTGAGAGATGATATTCCAAGGCTTTATAAGATAAGGACCATGCAAAAGTGCATAGAAGCTTTATCATAATGATACTGACTTCTTGAAAAAGGAAAACTGTTATTAAAGTGTCAGTCAAACATAAGGAAATCCATTTACTAAAGTTCAAAGTTAATCTTTCAGCTATATTGCTCACCAGAATCCTGCTACTTTGCAGCCAGTGAAATAGGGGCCAATGCTACTCTTCTGAAGCAGGGGGTCAATCTGACAAGGAAAAGTCTTTGTGAGTGTGAGAAACCAAAATACTGGGTGATTTCAGGGAAAAAGTGTGACTTTGGCTTACGTAATGTTGCATTATTTTCTCAGTAGAATTGAATTTAGCAGAATTTGGTGTTCCTAGATCTGCTGTGAACCTGAGGTTGGTTACTGTGAAGTTCAGTGTGAATTGCTCTGTTATTGGTCCTGGGTTTTGTGTGGTGGGTGGTTTCACCACTGTAAAGGAGAAGAAAAATTACACAGATAAAATAACAGGATCTTCATAAGGCATAGCACTGTTATTATTTTTCTTTACATTTAGAGCAGAAAAACATATGAACACAATCACACAATTCAGATACTTTGCAATCTTATGAGCATTGCCAAATCAGGAGGAAACAAGATCAAGTTAAGCCTCTGATTAGCTTTAATGTTTATCTGTTTTAAAATATACTTACATGACAGACTGTGCACTTCATTGTAATCTGGAAAACAAATGGTCAGTTATTAGGAAAATATTCCAAGAATGTCTCAGCAGGTCTAAACACATGGTTTTTTGTTACAAAAGATTCAGGATCATGGTTACTAAATCCATCACTCTTTTACTTTAGTGACTCTGATGGGGTTTCCCCCTCTACTTTTTATCTAAGAGGTGTATTTAATCCTCTTTATTCTCATTTCAAAACAGTCTGTGTCAACACAAGGAATAATTCCTTGAAGTGATATCCTTACCATGAACATAGAGGTTCTGGCTGTCAAGGCTGTAGTGTCCCAGCTTGGTGATGCCATTTGTCATATTGCTTAGCTCACGGTAAACTCTCACTCTGTTGAACGTGGGAGCTGAAGGCTCATCTCTGTAGCTACAGATGGCATCTACTCCAGTCTCAGCCCTGTTCTTCTTTGACCTAAGAAAGGAGGCATTGTTTTAGGATGTTTTAACCATTATTGAGAAGTCCATCTTAATTTACAGTCTGTGATCAAAGATGTAGATAAGAAAACCACTCAGAGACATTACCACCATATAAGAAAACCACTTGGAGATGTGCTGAGTGTTGAGAAATGGGAAACAACTTTTTAAGAAGACTCTTCCCAGACATGGCTCTTACCTGAATGCCATTACTTTGCAGCCAATGTAAGCAGGGCCAATGCTGCTCTTTTGCAGTAAAGGGTCAACCTAGAAATGTAATAGTAACATTTAAGTAAAATGTCATGGCAAAGCTAAGAGATTAGAGATATTAAAAGAACTTTGCCCAAGCAGGGCATTATTTTGCCAGACTTACGTAATGGTACATGACTTTTTCTGTTGACTTGAATTTTTTAGAATTTGGCATGGCCAGATCTGCAGTGAACTGGAGGTTGGTTATGGTGAAATTCATTGTGAAGCTCTTTACTGCTGGTGACAGAGGTTGGGTCCTTTGATCAGCAGCTGTAATAAGCAAGGCAAATTATTGCTTGAAAATACAATTTATGATCATCTTCCCTAGTGGAAACACTGTAAGAAAAATTCTCAGATATTCTGGTTGGCTTCAGGGTCATAGCAGCTGCAGTTCCCTAACAGGCTCCCAGATTCTCTTAACACTATCTTATAAGTCTGGTAGTGCTCTTGGTTGCTTAGTCCAACCTTTTATTGGCTACTGCTAATAGCAAAATCTTCTTTCCCTTTCAATTGCTATTTAAAGGTACTTACACAGTCCAGGCTGCAGCTCGTTGTAACCTGTGGAGGAAAGAAAAAGGACAGTATTTGAGAAACTGGCTTACAATTTGGAAGGTCTGACACACAGTGGAATACAGAATTCGAATTGGTGTTGTCTGAAAGATCCTGTGTAAACATTTACTAGGAAAGATTGATTTGATGACTGTCTAGGCATGAACACACATTCATACTGCTGTCTGTTGTAGGCAAGCTGCTGCTTTTCTTAGCAGTGCACAGAATTCTGCCGTCCCTGGGAAATGCTGAGAGGGAATTTACCCATTCCCTAAATTCAATTTAATGTCTACATTGACAATTTAAACATGACTTTTGTAAAGTGTCCAGTTTTAGTGTTGTTCCTCTGCAGAGCAACATGTTCCATAGTACACCTTGAGAGGTCAATCCTTTTATTTTTCTAGAGAATACACCTATGGTGTATTATGATATGATATAGTGTATTTGGGTAAATTACATAGTTCAAAGGAGCAACAAAGTGCAAAGGCTATGAGTGACAGTGGCTCCTCTGCTTTGGTTAGCGTTTGATTTTGCTCTGTCTACAGGTTTTATTGTTTCTGTGGTTATGGAGTAACTCAATTCCTCCTAACCAAGATGATGGAGGGAGTGGAGCATCTCCCTGATGAGGAAAGGCTGAGGGAGCTGGGGCTCTTTAGCTTGGAGAAGAGGAGACTGAGGGGAGACCTCATTAATGTTTATAAATATGTAAAGGGCAAATGTCAGGAGGATGGAGCCAGGCTCTTCTCAGTGATGCCCAATGGTAGGACAAGGGGCAATGGGTGTGAGCTGGAACACAGGAGGTTCCACTTAAACTTGAGAAGAAACTTTTCCAGTGAGGGTGAGAGAGCCCTGGGACAGGCTGCCCAGGGAGGGTGTGGAGTCTCCTTCTCTGGAGACATTCAGGACCCGCCTGGACACCTTCCTGTGTGATCTCATTTAGGTTCAGACTGGATGATCTTTTGAGGTCCCTTCCAATCCCTAACACTCTGATTCTGTGTAATATCAAATCCCAGCTCAACCACTTACCACTAACATAAGCACTTGCTGCATCCAGCCTGTAAGGTCCTAGCTCAGTGCAGCTGGCTGTCATCTTGCTGAAATCATGATAAACCTGGATTCGGTCAAATTCTGCAGTGGTAGCGTTGGCTCTGTATGTGCAGACTGCATCCATGGCAGTGCCCTCTCCATTATTCACAGACCTGGAAAATCAGATGCATGTTTACAGACCTGAATGACACTTCTGTGCATTTGACTTTTCTTGCATGCTAACATGGAATTACATTTCCCCTTAAACTACTGCAAAACAATCTTATTAAATGGAAGAATACCTTCAAATTCTGGAAATTTAGTATTATGCTGTTTTATACAATTGGAACAGCACTCATGATTAAAATAATGATTTTAAATTACTTAATTACCCTCTTTATCTAGTGCAAAATTGGTGTGAAATCAATACAAGCAGAATCCGAAGAAATTATTTAATAACCACCCCATCACAAGGGATCACAAATAAGGGGTAATTCTACTTGGCACTTTCTAGAACTTAACAGGCTCTACCAGGCTAGGAGGAAGCAAAATCAGGAAGGAATTATATGCAAAGGAAAAATTTCTGCCTAATCCTATTGTCAACTAAAATTAGAATTGCTCTTTTCTTCTATAAGACTTCCAGGGTGTGCCTACCTTAGTGCCACCACTGTACATCCAGTGTAAGCAGGGCTAATGCTGCTGTTCTTCAGCACACGATCAAGCTGCCAAGAAAAAGGTAGTTGGTAAGTCACAGCAAATAAATAAAACAATAAGGACATAGCCACAAGAGAAATCTTACTTGACACTCACCAAGTATGCCAGAGCTTTTTTGGTAGCAATGAATTTTTTAGAATTTGGATTTCCTAATGCTGATGTGTAGAGGAGATTAGTCACGGTGAAGTTCACTGTGAAATGTTCCTCTCTTACAAGAGAAGGAGCTGGAGATGTTGCTGCAAAAGAAAAACACAAGACTGGTTGTAACAAGAAAAATACTCATGAACTTGCTAAAGCCAGGGATGAAGAAGCTCCTATCAGCTGGACTGAATGGGCACTATACTGAACAGCTTGGGATGCAGTGATGATTCCAGAAAGAGTAGAGCCTACAGCTGTGGAGCTGATGAGGGCTCTCCAGCTCATCCAGATTCCTACAGAAGGCCAATTGTAGCTGAGCAGGTTGTAAACAGGTATCTGACCACCTGAGATGAAGAGCTGAGGTTATCTCCTCCACCCCTTTTTTCCTGGTGGGTACAGACCCTGATGGCCTTTAACCACACTGGCCTGATAGTCTAGCTTTTTCAACCTCTGATTCCTTTTACTTGTAGTGTTGGAAATGACTGAACTACATGTCAACATCTATTACCCTCCAGCCTTCCAAGAGTGTAATTCTGTGTTTCTGCAAACAGGTCTCCTCTGACCTCCTGTGTAATTCTGATCTAATTCAAATGCTTCATGAGACATTGATACCAACAGTGCTTAGTAGTTAATTCCTCTCACTTGCACCTTATTTTTACTTCTAGTTCCATTAAAAGGCTAAAAAAGAGAAGATATCTGAATAGGCATTCATCTCTTGTGTATTGACAAGGCATCATGGCTTTTTAATTACTTAAAAGTACTTACGAGGCAAGAGATGGGCTTCATGGTAATCTAGAAGGGGAAAGGACAAAGGAGTAATTAATTATGCTACTAATAAGAGGCAATAATTGAATCATGTATTTGTATAGGTGAACAATGCCACAGAAGGACAATAGATGAGCTGTTTCTGAGCAGTCACTTAAACTATTTTTGACAGTGCAGTGAGGTGTTATTTTAAAGAAAGCTCCACTGTAAATGGTGGAGGAAGGTTCCAAATTTAAGCTGAAATTAGTCACCTTTACTACTTTTAAAGGTGATTTAAAAGTGCTTATGCTTTGCACGTTTTGGTAATTTACCAGATATTAATTACAATTTTTTAAAAAGCTGCAAGTGTCAGAGTAAAACCTCTGGAGAGAAATGGTGTTAGTTTGAGCAGAATTTGTGTAGATGATGGAGCTTGGTGAATTATCTAGCACATAGATTAAGCTCAAGTATAAATGCAAATGCTATTCCATCTGCACGCTGGTGGTTACTGTGCTTTAACTACAAGACAGCTATGAACTATTAGCCCAGGAATATCCCCACATCCACATGGAAATCAACATTTACCATCAATATACAAGCTCTCCTGATCCAGGCTGTAGATCCCTAAATTGGTGATGCCATTTGTCTTGTTGCTCACTTCATGGTATATAATCACTCGATCAAACTGGGAAGCAGCAGAATCTGTTTCGTAGGTACACACAGCATCTACTCCAGTGTCTTCAATTTTCTGTGCAGGTCTAGGAAAATGAGGATATATACTGTTCTGTTCCAGAATTCAATATTTATTATACATACTGATGGGTTTTTGTATTTAATTCAACCACCTTGCCAGGTAGAAAAGAATCTATTTTTTTTTATCCCCCAGGATGATGTTTTCAAGTGTGTTATCAAAATGATGACAACACACTTGACCTTTCAGATGCTGTAAAATGAATTCAAGTAAATTTATAAAGACATAGTTGAAAAGAAGTGTAATGATTTCTCAGCTGTCTTGAATCAGGTGATAAACTAAAAGATGTAAACATGAATCAAGGGATTAGGATCTATTTATGTATCATACTAATCAGGAAAAGGAAAAAAAATGTAGTTTCTAAATAATTATGCTTACCTAAAAGCCATAATTTTGCAGCCTGTATACACAGAATGAATACTAGTCTTTTTGAACAGCTGATCGAGCTGAGAAAGAAAGTGTTTTATAAGTTAACTGCATGTAGACAAGCACAAAATATCACAAAGGGGGGAAAAAGAGAAATATATGGCACTAACCAGAGCAGTCAGGACTCTTGCTGAAGCATTAAACTTGGCAGAGTAAGGATTTCTCAGACTATGAGAGTACTGGAGATTAGTTATAGTGAAATTCATTGTGAAATCCCTGGTTCTTGGAGATAGAGCTATAGCTGAAAGATAAAATCCAAGGAAAAGTAAATACCAAATTTGAAATATTTTGTCTTCTACAGTCCAGGAGTAACATAAAAAATTAACATTGCTATATTTACTTCTTTTTAGATATATTTAATACTTTTTATATCACACCTTATCCTTGCTGTTGGACAAGGTGTGATATATGCTGCTGATTTACTGGTAACATTACTAGTTCCTATTCAGATTATAAACGATTTTAGATTTACCTGACAAAAGATGTGCTTCATTGTACTCTGAAAGGGAAAGGAAAGAAATCTTCATTAAAGGAAAATATATCAAAACAGAAGGGGAGGAACAAACCAAAACAAAACCACAGAAAAATGCAGAAAAATTGATACTAGGAAGAGGAAAGTGTAAGAAATAAAGTATACTGTAACTAGGTGATTTTCCTATTTTAATATTAAACTATACAGAGGAAGGTGGAATTATATACTGTGATACGACACATGTACTTTGAAACCCAATGGAAAAAACCTACAGATACAGTAGAATAAAAACAGAAATAAAACCTTAGAAAAATATAGAATACATTAATGAATGGATATGTGAAAAAGTGAAAAAAGTAAACCATGAAAAATAAGGAAAATTTAAAAAATGCTCACCATTGATGTGGAGGCTGTCCTTGTCCAGGCTGTAGGGGCCC
>NW_010307149.1:0-941 GCF_000700745.2 Antrostomus carolinensis
GTGTCTCTGTGATGTCCCCTTGATGTCCCCAGTGTCCCTTGATGTCCCTGTGGTGTCCCTGATGTCTCTTCATGTCCCCATGGTGTCCCTCAATGTTCCTGAGATGCCTTCACGGTGTCCCCGTGCTGTCCCTGATGTCCCTGTGCTGTCCCTGCTGTCCCCTGATGTCCCCATGGCGTCTCTGTGATGTCCCCTTGGTGTCCCTCGATGTCCCCATGGTGTCCCCAACATCCCTTGATGTCCCCATGGTGTCCCCAATGTCCCCATGGTGTCCCTCAATGTTCCTGAGATGCCTTCACGGTGTCCCCATGCTGTCCCTGCTGTCCCCGTGCTGTCCCTGCTGTCCCTGTGCCACCCCTGGACGTCCCCACGGTGTCTCTGTGATGTCCCCACGCTGTCCCCACGCTGATGTCCCCTGATGTCCCTGTCTGGGGGGTGGTGGCAGGAGAGGAACGCGGAGAACGCCATCGAGGCGCTGAAGGAGTACGAGCCCGAGATGGGGAAGGTCTATCGGGCCGACCGCAAGAGCGTCCAGCGCATCAAGGCCAGAGACCTGGTCCCTGGGGACATCGCCGAGGTGGCCGGTGAGGGGACACGGCTGGGGACACAGCAGGACATGGCGGGGGACACAGCTGGGGACACCAGGACATGGGGGGACAGCAGGGACACCGGGAGATGGAGGGACACCAGGAGATGTGGGGACATCTGGGGACATCGGGACATGGGGACATCAGGAGATGGGGGGCATCCGGGGGCCACAGGACCAGATCAGGAGATGGGGGGACATCTGGGGACACCAGGACATGGGGACATCAGGGGACACCAGGAGATGGGGACATCAGGATGAGGTGACATCAAGATGGATGGACACCAGGACATGGGGACATCAAGGGACATCAGGAGATGGGGAGACATCAGGGGACACCAGGACATGGGGACAT
>NW_010307150.1:0-4754 GCF_000700745.2 Antrostomus carolinensis
CTGAACTTGTCCAGTTTCATCTTGCTGTCATTATATACTTTCTTTTGCTGGTTTGATAGCTAACCACTAATACTGATTTCTTTCAACATGGATATTTTCAGACAGTAATTTCCTCTTAACCTTCTTTTACCACCTAGATAAAACAGCAAGCAGTCAAAAATGGTAAAAATAAAACAGGAGGCCAACCTTGCCTTTTGCCATGAATGAGGTTGATCAAGGCCAGGGATGCCCAGCCTGTAATTTTAATGACTTTCACTCTTTAGAGTAATGAATTTGTTCCTGTTTCTGCCTAATACTTTTTCTTCATTGTGTGACAAAAAATCAGTCAGTCTTCATCATGGGACTGTGTATATCCAGTCAAATTATCAGAGTGCATTATTTGTTCATGCATGGGGATGATTACATTTTTCCTTACATGATGCCTCCATCATGTGAATAAAGATGTTCCCGTGTCACTTCAGATTTGAGTGTATCAAAAAGCTCCAGTTGTTGTAATTACACTTAGAAAATTGTATTACTATGCTACTGCTGTATGTGGCAAAAAAAGAAAAGGACTTCAGGCATAGAATACTAGGTTGTGAGGGACCACAAGGATCCTCTGGTCCAACCTTTCTTGGCAAAAGCACAGTCTAGACAAGATGGCCCAACACCCTGTTCAACTGAATCTTAAAAGTGTCCAATGCTGGGGAATCCAACACTTCCCTGGGGGGATTATTCCAATGGCTGATTGTTCTCATTGTGAAAAAATTTCCTCATGTCCAGTCAGATTTTCCCCAGACTTGCGCAGAAAACCAGAAAAATCTGGATGTTGTTTCAGTCTCATAATTAATCTGAAAATATAGAAACAATTTGAAAATACTGCATGAGGCAATAATTGAATCTATCTGTAGTTTGATCTGTTTTAGATTAATACCAATCCCTGTATTCTGAACATATGTCTTTGAAAGGAGTCTGCAAACAGAAGGAAGTTTGACCAAGTCCATATTGTTTTTATTAATAAAACTCCCTACTGGCTTCCACAGCATAGGATCAAAGTCTCAATGATTATGAAAATGATTGAATTCATTACTATTTGCTCCATTCCTTAAATTTAATTTATTTTTTTAAAGATAACTAGCAATCAATGAATTTGGATTAACTGTTTTTCTAAAACTCTTAAGTATAACCATTGTTTGATATTTCCACAAACCTATTTTCTTGCAGTATGAAAATAACTGTTCCCATTCCCTGGAAAGACAAAAAAAAACCCAACCAAACAAACAAAAAAGTAAAAGTAAGAAATAAAAATTACTTTTATTACTGTATTATTACTTTTCATTTAAAGAAAAAACAAAACAACCCTGAATAATGCAGATTAGCTTTGGGTTGTGTCCTTTGTTAATCTTTTCTGAGCTCAGGTTCAGCTCCAATGTTTGCACCAATTTTTGTATAATTGCAACTGATTACTACTTTAGTGTATTTTACAGTCCACACCTTAGGTGTTTTGTCAGTTTGCATTAACATACTGAATATTTGCTACTTTCTTTCTGTATATAGACTCAGGACTGTTTAATTAAATAGATTCTAAACAGCAGTCTCTGACAAGCGTTCTAGAGCAAATTGTTGTGTAATTCCTGTGACACTTTGGAGGTGCTGAGTAAGGGAGGAGAGGAGTGGGGACAGTATTTGATTGAGCAACTTAACTCATTCTGTTTGGAAACCTCGTATTTGTTGGACTGTGTCAAGCGATTATCAGCAAATCTGAGACAGTAATTCAATTTACACTACTGTTAATGGTCGTCAGTTAATTGAATTAAGCCTGATCAGTGAGATGTATGTTAAGACATGTATGTTTTGTTTTACTGCAAACTGGAGATATTGCTGTAAATGAGGTAACGTAAGATTTCACAAGCCAAGCAATATGGGGCTTCATACCTGAGTGAGACAACAAGGGAAAAAATGGTTAGGACATGTTATGATTCAGTATCAAACTATTGCCCCAGAATGGGTCAATAATATGCTGCTGGAGATGTGCTACTTGCTGCTTGATACTTTTTGGATGTTTGTAGTTTTGGTGGGTTTTTTTGTTTAATTGTTCTTTTTTAAAAAACAAACCGAAAGAAAATAAAAAAAACTTTTTTGGCACAGTATATAGTTGTGGGATCAGAGTAATGGTGCTGATCAATGAAAACCAGAATATACTCCGAAGCAAAAGCACATTTCCTTAATGAAAACAGATGGTTTTGCTGCTACAGTGGTATCTTTTTCCTTCTTCAACGCATGTTTGTCTTAATAAGATTTACTAAAAACAGAATATAAATATTAGCTCCAATTTTACTGTAGACAAGCTAATCTTTATTATTTTTTTTAATCTTTATTACTATTATTATTATTTATAGTAGACAAGTTAAAGGCAGACCGTACAATGGAAATATAAAATGAACAGAATTTTCAGGCAAAGAAATAAAATCAAAATACAATGAGAAGAAAAAGCCAAAAATCAGTAAAGGAATTAAAGGGTCTGCATTTCCAAAGTAATACAGAAAAAAGGATTATAGAATGAATGTTAAGGGAAGCCTGATGTTCTTTCCTTGATTCATGTGTGCTGGAACACTCTATGTGAAAAAGCACAGGGTTTACAGCTCGCTCATCATTGCTAAACAGTTCAGGGAGTCCTCCCTGATAATGAGGTTGAGCTTTTGAGGCTTCCTGGGGATGGATACAGCACAGACCCATCTTTGTGAGAAGTCTGACTTAAAACTCATCTTACCAAGGTTGTTCAGTTGAAAGCAAACACCAATGTACTCTGAGAGTGCCCAAATATCCTGGTCCTTATCTTAGTTGTCATAAGAAACTGTACACAAAAGAAAGCAGTGCTTTTGAGGGGCAGTGTACGAAGGATGGAGCAGCACAGATTTTTGAGGGATGAGGAGGCTGAAGTGGTGGTTTCGCTTGGAAACTGCCCCAGATGCTTCCTCATAGCACTGAAAGGTAAAAGTAAACGTAACTGGATTACAGGATAAGGAAGAAAAAGCGATACAGAAGAGAGTGGCCATAAGGACTGCCCCACAGAAGTCTGAGGAACTCTGCTTGAGATCTCGGCCACTGCGTGAGGAGGCATGTGGCAACAGAAAAGCCTTGCAAGAGAAAGCAGGGGCTAGAATACCTTGTAATGATTCTTACTATATAGCTTTACTAATTATGGTGTTATCCAAACTCTATGCAAGCATTAATTTACAGAAAATTTGGATTATAAAAGTCGTAAAAACTGTGGTTTATAAAATTGTCAGAAATCATTATATCCAGCAACAATATTTGAATCTTAAGATTTTTCTGGCAGTTGTCTGTAGATAAGGTTTGCTTTTTTTCATAGTTCAGTACCCTGGGAAGTCCGACTGGTCTTTGAGAGTGGGTTTGCATGGAGATAAGGATTTAATAATGTTTCTTTTACTTTATCACAAAGCCAGCTGACAATTGGACAAGCTTCAGTACATTATGCTTTATCTGATAATATCTTTAGTTCCTGTGTGCACAGTTTAAATTCAGTATGTATGGTCTTCCAGGGCAGAAATGGCTTTTTATTTCCATTCAAGCAAGTAGTCATCATACTGCTACAGTAATAGCAGTCCTTGAACATTCCTGAGAAACAGAGTTAGAATGCATGTAATTATAATGGTGAAGTAATTTTGGAGGGAATTAGGATCTAATAGATCTTTGTTGTACCTTAAATTTTAGGTATCTTACTCCTGAAAACACCCCTGAATGCATAGATTTATTTCTCATGTATTTATACATTAGTTTTCAGGCAGTTCACAGTGGGAAGCACAGTAATCTGAGGAACTGCAGGCCTGTCAGTCTGACCTCGGTGCTGGGGAATGTTATGGATCATCCTGAGTGCCACTACACAGCACATACAGGAAAACCAGGTCATCAGGCCAGTCAGCATGGATTTAAGAAAGGCAGGTCCTGCTTGACTAGCCTGATTTCCTTCTTTGACTTAGTGACTGTGGATGTTGTTTACTGAATAAAGCCTTTGACACCATTTCCCAAAGGATTCTCCTGCAGAAACTGGCTGCTGTTGGCTTGGATGGCCATACTCTTTGCTATGTAAAAAACTGTCTTGGTGGCCTGGCCCAAAGGGTTGTGGAGAATGGAGTTAAATCCAGTTGGTGGCTGGTCACAAGTGGTGTTCTCCTGGGCTCAGCACTGGAGCCAGTTCTGTTTAATATCTTTACCAATGATCTGGGTGAGGGGATTAACTGCATCCTCAGTAAGTTTGCAGATGACACCAAATTGGGTAGAAGTGTTGGTCTGCTTGAGGATAGGAAGGCTCTGCAGAGGTATCTGGACATGCTGGATTAATGGCCCGAGGCCAGTTTTATCAGGTTGAACAAGGCCAAGTGCCGGGTCCTGCACCTGAGTCACAACAACCCCATGCAATGCTACAGGCTTGCGGAAGAGTGGCTGAAAAGCTGCCTGACAGAGAAGGACCTGGGGGTGTTGTTCAATAGCTAGCTGAATATGAGCCAGCAGTGTGCCCGGGTGGACAAGAAGACCAACAGCATCCTGGCTTTTATCGGCAATAATGTGGCCTGCAGGACTAGGGCAGTGATTGTCCCCCAGTACTCCACGCTGGTGAGGCTGTATCTTGAGTACTGTGTTCAGTGTTGGGTCCCTCACTACAAGAAAGAAATTGGGGTGCTGGAGCATGTCTAGAGAAGGGCAACAAAGCTGTTGAAGGGTCTAGAGCACAAGTCTTCTGAGTAGCGGCTGGG
>NW_010307150.1:4925-7190 GCF_000700745.2 Antrostomus carolinensis
TGGGGGTGTGAGTTGCCAGCCAGCTGAATATGAGCCAGCAGTGTGCCCAGGTGGCCAAGAAAGCCAATGGCATCCTGGTTTGTATCAGAAACAGTGTGGCCAGCAGGACTAGGGAAGTGATCCTCCCCCTGTACTCAGCACTGGTGAGGCCGTATCTTGAGTACCGTGTTCAGTTTTGAGCCCCTCACTTCAGGAAAGACATTGAGATGATGGAGCATGTTCAAAGAAAAGCAATAAACCTGGTGAAAGGTCAGGAGCACAAGTCTTGTGAGGGGCGGCTGAGGGAACTGGGGTTGTTTAGCCTGGAGAAAAGGAGGCAGAGGGGAGACCTTATCACTCTCTACAGCTACCTGAAAGGAGGATGTAGCGAGGTGAGGGTCAGTCTCTTCTCCCAAGGAACAAGAGATACAAGAGGAAATGGGCTCAAGTTGCACCAGGGGAGGTTTAGATTGAATATCAGGAAAAAAAAAATCTTCACTGAAAGAGCTGTCAAACATTGGAACAGGCTGCTTAGGGAAGTGGTTGAACCATCATCCCAGGAGGTATTTAAAGTATGCGTAGATGTGGTGCTTAGGGACATGGTTTAGAGGTGGACTTGGCAGAGCTAGGTTAACAGTTGGATTTGATATAGGTCTTTTCCAACCTAAATGATTGTATGATTCTAATAGCTCACTAACACATAACACTTGCCATCCTCCAGCTTGGGATGGATAAAAACCTTTGCAGCAGATAGGTTTTTGTTTTGGTTTTGTTTGGTTTGGGTTTTTTTATGCTATACTGTAATGTCGTGGCAAAACTTACACATTTTTATTTCCTGACCTAATGAGGCAATTTTTTACTAGTACAAACAAGGCATTAGGATGAATAGACATGTTTGGGTTAGACTTAACATATAGTATCATCAGGTAGTCCAAGGTGTGAATGTATATAAGGAATTGAAAAGGGAAAAATTACAGCCACCTAATGTAGAGAGATACATTTTTGGGTCATTTGAGATGTTTTCAGGGACTGCAAGTATGATACAGCAGTAATGATCTTCTGTTTTCATTTTGTATCTTCTTTTTCTGAAGAAAAAAAATAAAAGACAAAATGTTGTTATAGCTTGTAACTTTTAAGAAAACACTGTTTTAAAAGCTGTGTACTTCCTTGGCAGGCTGTTATCACTTGATACCACTGGCAAGAAAAAGCGTAAGACAGAAGTATAAAAACGGGGAGCATTTAATTTCGTTTATTATGAAAATAAAATTTTGTGGTTCAAAAATGTACATACAGCTACCCTGAAATATAAGGATATATTAAAATTTTGTGCATCTATACATGTGTGTATATATATATAAAAATATACAAAAGCATGAGAAAGTATATGGAAATACAGAATAGCTTTATTTGTATACATTTATAGGAAAGTATACAGACATGCTTTGAGTGTTCAGCAAGGCTTCTCGAGCACAGTGCAAATGAACAGCTATCTTCCTCCATAATGCAACACTAAATAGAGCAGATGTTGACTTTTGACCTTGAAGCAAAATCAATTTCCAGTGGAGTTTTGCCTTTGACCTCAGTGGAAGCAGGGTTTTGCCTGTGATTTTTATCAATTTGTTCTTTCTGAAACCCTTTGTGGTTTTTGGTTTGTTTTATTTTTACCTCTACTATAGCTATTATTTTTCTAATCCCAGATTATCAAAAATCACTTCAGCCTGAAGAAAACGTGAATCTCTCTGTTTAAACCTCATTCAGTTGTAACAGCTCTCAGTTATGGGAGAATATAACAAGTTTCCTTGTAGAAGGTGCCTTCTCACAAGCAGTTTCTAAGGACTATTTTTACTCTCTGATTTTTCTTGGAAAAACATGCAAGTTCCTCTCCTGTGTTCCAGATTACTGAGGGAGATAAACAGGATCTCTTCTCTGATATCAAACCACCTACGTGGTTTTTATTTTTCATTGGCTGAGTTCCCTGTGAGGGCACTAAGTTCCTCAGTGGCTATATGGTTATGTGGCACAGCTGCTCCATATAACACTCTCCTTCCCCAATACAACCCCTGCTAAGCAGTGGGGAGGCAGAGAGACTTCAGCAATATGAGAAGAAGGAGAAGACTGTGGAAGGCACAGCAAGGTGAGAAGCCAGTGAAGGCATTTGGGTAGGGTGGGAGAGATGGTCCTTGAGTGCTGTGGGCAACTCTTCCAGCCCACAAGGTGGACGGAGGTCAGAGACAAGTGTTGATGTCCTTAAGGTACGGCTCTCCAAAGCTGGGAGTCCCATAGAGG
>NW_010307150.1:7223-10439 GCF_000700745.2 Antrostomus carolinensis
CTTGCTTTTCTCATCAGATGATGTGCAGCTATATTTCATGCATGACATGAAGAGTAGTGTGTGACAGAGGAGTTTTTTTATTCTTTTGGATGTGACAAAAACCACTGTGGACTCCTACCATTAGTTCAGATTGCTTACAGTCTGTCAACACCTTCTTTAAGAAGAAATTCCTTCCTTTCACAGAAAGCACTTTGTTTTTCAATAGCAATCTTTGTCTAGGTATAAGAGAACCTAAGCAATAGTGCTTGAGCACTTAGAGGTGTTTGTGCTTACATCAGCTAATGATCCCAGTCAAGAAAGTACCTATAAGCAAATGTACCCCTCCTGTGGGGCTTAGGGGAGAAAAATAACAGAGAAGCTGTTGATAAATGCCAAATGTAAATAATGAAAAGTAACCATTTCTATGAAATAAGTATTTTAACAAACTCTGCCAGTGAGGTCTGCCCTTGTTTTCCTGTGGTGCAGGCACACAGACTAGAGATGGAAGCAACTGCCCTTTACAGTACACATCTGCCCTTTTGCAGTGATGGAAAATAATCTCCTTCCTAAAGGAGGAATAGATTGCATTGAAAATTGCTATTTCTTCTTCCCAACTAAAATTAAGAAATTGAGCAACATGCTCTGTCTCATGCTAGACTCCTCTGTACTCTCTAACCAGTATTTTATTGTGAATCATTAATTTATGTAACTGAGTGGGTTTACTCTTTTTCTCTCTCTTTTATTTCTTGCTTGCTTTTCATGCTCATGTCACATTTGTCTAAGTTTTGGAGGTCTTGGGAATAAGACACTGTGTCTAGTCTTTTGTTTCTACAGTACCTGTTACTCCAAGACATGTATGTGACTGAGGCCTCTGTGTTATCAGAGTTACAAAGGGTAAATAGCTATATTGTATGGGGGTGATAGATGTGGTGCTTAGGGACGTGGTTTAGAGGTGGACTTGGCAGTGTTATGTTTATGGTTGGACTCGATGATCTTAAAGGTCTTTTCCAACCAAAACAATTCTATGATTCTATGCTCATATCATCCATATTTGTAACTACCTACGAACCTTGTTCTGTGTTATGCTAGTGCTGGAATAAACTTGCCATCTTCTGCATGTGCAGTCATGCACAGTTTCTGCTGAATTTTGTTTGGAAAACAGGTGAAAAAAGAAAACACACAACCTGTTCTACTCATAAAGGAGGCTTGAAATTGCATTTCTCAGCCTTCCAGAAGGGCTGCAACACGTTATTCCAGTGTGAGGTGCGCAGCCCTGCTGTAGGCACTGTGGCATTCCCCATGATGTAAATGGCATCAAGAAAGTGCCTAGGTGCTCTATTATCTTGTGCGTTCAAATAAAAAAGATTTACCCACTGTCTTTCTTTCCATGACTGACTGAGTCGTTCAAATGGCGTAATCTAAGAGGTTTAACTCAAAGCTATTCTCAAGTAACTTCCTAGGCTCTTGTCCTAAAAGATGCTAAGTCTTGATTCAAAGTACATCCCTGAATACAACATGAAATGACCTTTAGTTTCAGTTGAATGGGTTGTTAAAGCAAACAGAGAGAGGCTGAATATGTTTCTTTGGATGACAAAAACGATGCACAGCAAAGTTAAGTTAATCTGGAGCCTACTTGAACTTATTCTATTTTTATTTGCTTGTAGCTGAAGTGGAAAAAGTTTAGTAATTTGAACCCATTTGTGAATAAGTCTAGTGTGGCAGTTCCATTGTGAAAAGCAGAGTGGGTTATAGAAAAGATACCCTGCTCTGTAGGGGAAGAACATATTTTTCTGAATATTCTGTCTTTTGGGATAGCACAAAAGGAGATGTATTTGGGATGCCAACATCTCAGTCATTTGAAATCAATGTCTGTGCCTGCGTGGTGGGTTTTGTTGTTGGTTTTGGTTTTTAATTTGGACTTTTAGATTTCTACTTCTTTATTCTATTACTTTTTAACTTCAAAACTGCCAAATTTGGAGTTTTTCTGCATTTAATGATAACAGGTAATCAACTAGGTAAATAAACCTTGTATTTAACATTTGTATTGAGTGTTTTTGGAGAAAAGTAAATCTTGAGAAAGAAACAAATTCTTACTAATGAACTCTACTGAGATGTTAGCAGGACCATAAAGCTGGACCTTTCCAGTAACAGTCACGCTACTGTCAGTGCAGAATGCAAGAGGGAGGAAGAGTTGTGGTTCACCATGATAAATGTGGGAGAAGCCAAGTTCAGAGTGTACAGTAAGATCCAAGCTATCTGTTCCCTTGGAAGCATCTCTGTACCAGGCTTTGTGTTCTGAAAACAGAGAAGGGTGGACATTTGCTTGTGTTAGGAGGCTGTTATATAGTTTGTGATTATTTTTTATTTTATTTTTTCTTTAATTTTTTTTTCTAGATTCAGTCTGCTGTTGAATGCTGATTAATATTATCTTTTTTTATCTACACAGATTCCGAGGTTTATGATAACTTCCAGTTTTACACTGTCCAAAAAGCCAGTTTAACTTAATTAACAAAATCACCAGATTTTAGAGGTCTTCACAGTACAAAACCACACTAACCTGGAATGGAGCAGTCTTAAGTATTTACTGTCTCCACATCTCCTGCCTCTTTTCTCTCATGGTTTTATGCTGCACTGTGCCAGACAGACCACATGCTCTACAGTCCAATTGAAATACTAGTGTAAATCTTTCCTTGATCAATGCTTTGCCCACTGCCTTGTCTTGAAAAATGTTTTCAAAACAAACCTGTTAACTAGTAAAAGAACTTTTGGATATAGTCTCTTTAGAGACTTATGATATAGACTCTAAACTTGGATTGGAAGAGTTTTATGAGAGAATAACAGTTAATAATGCAATAATCAGATTAGCTGGCATAATCAGGAAAAAAAATATAGAGAAAATAGGAAAATTATTTTGTTCACACCACCTCCCTAGTTATTACCCCCCCCAAAAAAAAACAAAAACAAAAACAAATAAAAAACCAAAACAAAAACCCAAACGACCCTTTCGGGCTTAGAGCAAGCATGTTTGTTTAAAGACAGCAGATGGTGTTAAAAGTTGGTATGGTAATATGTGTCGTATCTATCCTTTCCCTCTTCTTTCAGTTTAAAAAAGAAAAAAGGAGGAGAAGGGAATTGTACCTTTTCTACTTTATTTGCTGACTAGAAGAATTAGGGAAGAATATACTGCAGATGGAAATATACTGTCATATATGAAAGAGATGTAAACTGGTTTTAGGG
>NW_010307150.1:10453-23545 GCF_000700745.2 Antrostomus carolinensis
AAGATTGCATTGAAAAGCAGATACTGTTTGATGAAGCAGGTAGCCTTTTTTTCTTAGGGCCTTTAAGCTTATTTGGATAGGATTGTAAAAGCAGGAAGAATAATCTCTCACACACAGCTGTACGCTGTACTCCAGTGTTTGAACAAAAAGCAGACAGAAACATGAGTGTTTCCAAAATGTTGCTCCCTTGTCCTGCTTCCCCAGAGCACTTCTGTTCTGCTGCTGCAGCCTACCCTCCAGAAATCCCGGGTGAAAGAGGAGGGCTGCTACTGCTTGGGAAATGAAGATTACTGATTAGGAGAGAACATAATCAGGTAGATTGAGCCTGTGTAGGGAGAAACCATTTCAGGGAGGAGGGAGGGAGTGCAGCACACGCTGGTTGCCTACCTTGGGAGAGTACCTCGCTGCTGTTTTAAGAAAACAGAATTGGCAGTAATTCTCCTGTCAGCTTCTGTGAAGAGAGTGCTCTTTTTGTGCCTGTGAAGCTGGAGGGTGATTCCATGCGTGTGTTACCTGCACCTGGCAATGAGTCTCCCTCCAGGTTTCTCCTACTTTGGAGAATGTGTTAGAAAGAAGAACCCACGGGGAAATCAACTAACCGCTTCCCCACGAAGGTAGCAAGACACTGCGGTGCCAGCAATGCTTGGGGATGCCTCGGGTGAGTACTGGCTGTAAATGAATACAAGGAATATTCAAAAGAGTGAAGAGCAGCAGCAACACAACCCTAAAGACAGCATTTAGGTCAGTTGGCTGCCTCCTGGGATGTCTGTGTGGCCGGCTGGGTGCTGCCTGCTGTGTAAAGGGGGTTGCAGGACTTTCCTCTGAAAAGACTCCAAAGTTGCGGGGAAATGGGGCTCCTGGGAAGGGACTGACTCTGTCGCAGCACCAGCTCCATTCTGCCAGATATCCATACCTTGAATAACTTTTTTTTAAAAAATCTGATTCAAAACTGGTTGTAGAATATCAACAGGGTGCTAATGCAGAAGGGAAAACAAACTTTTTATACAGTAAGTCTTTGATTAGGTTAAACAAACATATATATATATTTATTTTTTTTCCCCTTCTGATGGACAGTGCAGTGTGTTCAAATGACAATACTGAGTGTTTGCACAGTTGCAGATAATAGATGCTAGCTGAGCGTTGGATTTAGTTGTTTTAATAAATAAGCACCTCATTATAAAGAGGGCAGAAAGTTGTAAAGTTTACTGCAAACAAATCTGGACATAGTCAAATGAATTACTCAACTGATGATATAGAAATAGCTTTGAAACTGGGCCATTGGGCGAAGACAACCTTGCATTCAGTCTAGGGTAATTGCATCGACTTGTCTGCAGAGGATTGATTCTGAAAAGTAGCTAAAGTAAACTTCATATGTTTCGAGCCATTTGGAAATAAATTTTGAGAGAATGTTTGACTGTATATTGTAACACAACGCTCTGCTGGGGATGAAAAAATTAATGCCAGCTTCTGTTATAAATTGGTACCTTGATGCCTTGTGACAAGGTTTATTCTATTCTTCCTCCTAAAAATGGAGGGAGAATATGTATTTTCTCTGAAACAAGCAATATTTTTAATATCTCTTGCAGGAAAAAAAAAAAACAAAGATTTTTGCAGTGGTTCAAAACTGAAGTATCTTCAGGGTATTTTAAAATTAATTTTATTTTCTCTTCCTATTTTTTTGCATCCTTTCCCAACTTGGAGGTATAAAATAATGGTTGCTCAATCATAAGGATGTGTAACATAGTCACATTCTCTGTTTTTTAAAATCAATCTTTATTAGAGTGATTAAAATACCCTTTCCTGTTATTAAATTGATTTTCTTAATCTTCTATCTTAAAGGAAAAAATGTTTTGTTTTTATTTCTATTTCAACGATTGTGCTTTATTCATAAGACACATTTCTCTGGAAACTACAGAGGCCAGTTAATGGTTTATGAGTTCAAGCTGAGCTGAATATAGCTAAGCTCTGTCTTGCTTGACATTTCATCAAAAGCTGTGTTGATTTGCAGTGTTTACGGACCTATTTATTGAACCTTCACAGCTTGAACTATGCCACCGAGCTTGTTGACATTGTTGAGTTTATCTCTTGGTGCTTGTGCAATCTCAGAAGAAAAGTTTAGAGCAAATGAGTTATAACAAACTTGTCACAGTTCATAAAATATGCAGTTAGGACAATGAAGTTGATCTTCTTGTTCATTGAGCACCATACATTAGAGAAATCTGAGTAGGCTAACGCAATCTCATCTGGCTAGGTGAGCATGTGTCCTTCTCTGTGATATTAACTTTCAGATTTGACTGTAGTATCTTGCAAGCTTTAAAAAGCAGATCATAAACAGAACAAATATTTTAAGTTCACAAGACTATTTGAAAACAAAATGTGGCTGTTTTGCAGCATGAAATAAGATGATTATCTTACTTCCATATAGAACTTATTTTGTGAGGAGTGACATGTCAAATGAGCAAGCAGCAAATTGAATCAGAACCTCATAAATACCATAAAAAAAAAATCATTCAGCTTTTAACAATGAAAACATCCCATGCTCTGTGCTACTCTTCAGTGCATCCTGTCTGCATAACCTCTATTTTTGGCCAATAAAATACGATATATCTTGCTATATAATCTACTACTATTACTGGATCAATAGTGCACATTGTCATGGTTTCAGACACTTCTTTATGTAACTTGAACAGAAATAGATCAAAGGTAGTGCAACTTCCTGGCATCTCTGCAAAAGCAACAGAAAACTGTGCTATTTATTCATCACGAGTGAAATGGATAGTTTAAGAAGTCATGGATTCTTTTTTTTCCTTTTTCTTTTTGGGTTGCAGCGAAAGTTGTTTTCCCATGTGAACATTTTCATAGCTACCATTGACTCGGTTAACATAGTTGTTCTTTCTCCTTTTAGAACAGCAGGTATGTAGCAAGTTATAAACATCCAAAAATGAAATTGGATATTTAATAAATAAATATAGAATTTTTCTATGTAGTTGAATGGTCCTTAATTAGGCTCTTGGTTCCTTTTAAACAATGAATGAATAAAGAGTTTATGCTTTTCAAATAAAAAAATAATTTCTTATTGATTGTTGAATGCAAATTGTGTTTTAAGGGTACAGTAAGAAAAAAAAACCTCATAGGAATATGCTGGGGGGTAATGTTTGCTTTGCTTAGCTGTCGCTATGTAACATAGCCTGCTGAATTATCTGGGTAGGCTTACTAGGCTCAAATATCTAGACAAAAGAGAGCAATAAGCTCTTTCAGCAAGCAAGTCCAAGCAAGAAATTAACGTTAGAATCTTGTTTTCTCAACTGCCTGTGCATTAGCAGATTAGCCTCCGAACTTAAATGCTTTAATTCAGGTAGTGAGGAAGCCCCAATGTATTTATTAGAACCTATGTATTGGTAACTTCAATATGTTGTCATCTGATCAAAACACGCTTATGTACAGAAAATGACAATCAGCTCTCATAGTTACATACAACTTCTTAACTCTGTGGAAAATTAAACATAATTTGGAGAGAGCATTTAAATTAGCAAGCATTCATTGTCAGAAATTCTAATGTTAATGATGTTCTGTGTGCATGGGAGGGCCAGCTGACGTCAGTTCGGGGAATCTACAGAAACCCACAACTGCTTGAAATGTCTTAAAATATTTAAACATATTTCATAGGATTGTATCTTTCACAATGGTTTTTCTTATTCTATTTACTTCCTTTCTCTCAAGCTACTCTCTTCCTGTGCCATTTGTCAAATTGTCTTATCAATTTTTTTATTTTTTTTTCCTCTGACAGTAGAGAGAATATCCTCCAGTGCTGTGCTGGCTCTTGTACTCATTGATCATTGTTGTATGTGTAAAAGGTTCTTAATTTAGCACTCATTAGACATTAGGGCCAATTTTTTTCTGCCTGAACTAGTCTTATGAACATACTGTAAAGCATTGGGGTTAAGGGCAGTATTAGATTCCAAGTAAAATGTCTAATGATCTTACATGAAAATATAATGTATTTGAGGTTCTTAATAGTATATATGTAACACTGAACAAGATAAGTCTTAAATATAGATAACCCTGAGATGTAATTAAAAAAAAAAAAAAAAGTTATATGGATTTTTCTGTTTACTGTATTCCAAACAGAATGAAGAACTTAGGAAAATTTCTGCCTTAAGTTTTATTAAGCCTATCTTAAGCAATCAGTATTTAAATTACCATAAACGTATAATTCTCAAATGCACTGGTCAGTTTTGCTCATAATTCAGCCCTGCATTCTATCAGGTACTTGATGTGTTCAGCAACCACTTTTTTTGTGGCAGATGGAGAGTATCACTTTTAATATTCATCAAAGGAATAACTGTTCCTACTATAGGAAAGGGAATTTGCTCTAAATATTGCAAGATGTGTTTGAATTGAGTTTGTGTAATAGCTAAATGTAGCAATGATAGATGGAAGCAAAGTTTCAAGGGAAAATGTTGTCAGTTTTGCAGTTCTAATCCTCACCCACCAGAGTAGGAAGCCCATCTCATGAAACTGAATTTTAAAGTAAAGATTATATTGCATGTTAGAAAGTATAAGTTCAGATAGTCAGGTCAAAAATACAAGCATGGTCAGTGCAAAGCTTGTGTAAAAGGTTATTTTGTTGCTACTGAACTAGCTTCTTAAAGTTTATAATAAAAAGGTCAAGCTATCATTTTGTCACTAAAAAAGTAACAAAAATAGTCAAGCATATTCCTCAGTACTTTTTTTTCCTCCCTCTCAAAACAAATATTCTGTGTGTACAGAAATATATTTAAGAAATTCACTTCCATTTTTCTTTTTTTAATTGTTCTTTTATGGATCTGTTTAATGGAATAGAGACTAATGCTGATGATGGGTTATTTTTAGGACTTTACTCTTGGACAAGGGAAAAAAAAGAAACTTTTTTCAATATGTTATTTCTTGCAGATAAAATTTAAACAGCCTAACAGAATTGGGAATGTATAGTTATTTGCCTGTTTCAGAGGAAGTTATGAAGTAAGGGGGAGTAAGCAAGTTTCTTGTGGCAAATGTACAATAAAATTATCAACATAAAGAATTTCAGATAGATTTCTCTAACTAGCTCTGTGTTATAGAAAGAATTGGAAGGACAAGAAATTAAAAAAAAAAACCCTAAAACAATAGTTTCTCTAACTTTTCTGACAAAGATAACTATGTTCAGGCAAGTTACCATCATGTCAGTGTTATACTATTGTGGTGAATAAAGGTAAAAGTTCTGTTTTGTACAGTATTTAAAATACAAACGCCTCAGGCAGAGGCTATTATTTCTGCTTGTTTTGTGTTGTCTAGATCAGTAGACATCAAGCCCCCTAAGTGCTAGTAGGAAGTGAAAACTTTATGAATAATACAACATGCAATTTTAAAAAGAATAGCCATCTCAAAATCCTGGTTCAGATAAACTGATAAGGATAAGAGCTATGAAAACTTGGGTATAATATGTAAAATTAGTATATGGTTTTCCAGAGTGGTAGCAAGACAAGCTGGTTGTGAATCTTCTGCTGACTAGCTCAAGCATATAAGATTCATTTGTTTGTTAAGATTATGTTTTATGAGGATATTTTTCCCAATTTAGTAATTAATTTTTGCTAATCTTTGCCATGTGTGTCCTTAAATAAAGACACGATTCTCCTTTATAAATGGTATGCTTGAAGACTTTAAATAATTGTGCTATAGCAATGTCATGGTTTTGAGATGCTTATTTTTTTTTTCATTGCTAAGAACCATGGTCAGTGGAAGATCTCTTGTTAAAGTACTTCAACATAGAGTGTAGAAGTATACTATTCTTCATTTTAAAAACCCTTTGTTTTCCATTGGTCTGGCAAAACCTGTTGATTTCAAGAACACAAATGTAAAGCCTCTTTGTTCATTCAGGATTTTGCTCCGAGAAGGTAGTGCTAGGTCAGGTCACAGGATGCTATGTTTAGAGGCAGGTTTCTGGGTTAATCTCTGCATTTATGATATCAGTGAATTTTGTTTATATTTTTTAAGACGTGCTTCCTGACTGAAACAAAATAGCAAGAGAAGATGTGTACATTAATGCAGAGATAAAAACCCATGCCTGTTAGTATTATTTATTTATTTTAATCCAGGTATGTTCTGAGACATTCAGAAATGATGAGGATTAAGTAAAATACTCCTTGGTAGAATTAATCATGGCCTGGAAAAGACAGAAGGCACACATATATATATAGGGAAGAGAGTATGAATTTGTTTGTTGGCACAATTAATGACCTATCACCTGTAGACAGAAGTATTGGTAATTACTGGAGGTAGGATGTGGCCCCTTAGCCCTGGTCACTGGTGACTTGCAGCGCATCCATGATTAGAATTCCTGTCACAGATCCAGATAATTCAGATACTGTGCTTTTACCATTTACCTATGCAATACATATTATGTATTCATTGGCTCTTCTAGATTCAAAGTGTTAAGCAAAAATATTAATCTGATTAACCCCTTGTTAAAATAGTCTTAGTCTGGTGCCACTAATCAGACAGTGATCTCCACTGACTTTTTCTTCAGCCCAGGACTCAAGCAAGCTCCAGTCATCTGCTCTGAAAAGCTGTAAATTGGATCACCATGTCAGTGGCTGGTCCTGCTCTTTTCTGCTTCCCCCTGGCCCTTTCCCCAGCAAGGGCCTGCGTTGACTGGGCAGTGGTTTCTGAGGATGTTCCTCAATTGCCAACAAGGTACAGTCACCTGTGTCCAAGTCACTCTGGTCCATGGTTTGGGATGGGCCTTTGCTACTCAGCACGTATGAACTGGAGAGGTGAGCGTGGCTGTGGCAGAAATCCCCTGGAGTCCTTTGAATTCTCCCAAGTTTTACTCTGCTGGCCACAAGTCTTAGAGCTCCTCCAATGTTGGGACTTCTCCAGCAACAAATTAAATTTTGTGTTAGTGATAAGAATAACATAACTTACTTTATCCTTTGCCTTTGGAAAGGGGTAACTAAATCTTGATTGTACTTCTGAGAACCTTTTGAGTCAGCTTAGCTCTCGTAGAGAGTTTGCAGCCATATCAAGTTAATTTTTTGTTTTGTGGCTTTTCCTTTGCCTAGAGGGCTGATTTTTCTGAGCAGTGAGTTCCCCAACTTACTAGAGTCATATTTTATCCTCTTGATGAAATTTCCACAATCTCGGAGAGCTTTACTGAATAATTAATTCAAACCTTGTTAGTGTGCCGCATTGCACTTAGCTGTAGATGTGTCAACAGAAGTCTGTGATGAAAGGAGATCCATGGAACAATGTCCTCAAAGATGTCAGTAATACCACTATAGGGTATGTTTGTAGCAGCGTGACAGTACAATCCTTGGAAGTTTTACATTTAAATACTTAACTCTTTATGAAGTACAGCAGGCAAAATTTTGTAATGTTTTTACTGTAGTGATGTAACTTGAAATTTATTCCTGGGAAATTCTGAGCAAGCTCTTCAGGGTCAAACAACTGAATTTGTCTGGATTTCTAGCTTGTTTTGTGCTTCAACTGGATTTATACAATTCCCTTTTTTTGCCTTATAGCAAAAGGATTTGGACACAAACACTATTTGAGGTAAACCCCCTGTTGTGATCATTTGAATTATTGAAATACTTGTGAAGGATTGGTATTGACAAGTAACAAGTTCCATCTCCTCTTAACAACACAGCACAACGATCATATGTTCTGCTGATTTGTAGTAAGAGTTGTCAAGTTATCTGATGTGTTTTATAGAAGCAGTAGGAGTATTTTAAAAAATGGTAAAACATTTTTTGGTTATAGGAGGTTTTTCCTACCATTCATTGGAAATGAAGAAAAGGAGAATTTATTGACAGATTTAAGAAGAAAAATCAATACAATTTGTAGAGTTTCAGTAGCATTGCAAAATTGTGTCATGAACATGGATCAAAAGCACACCATCAGAAAATGATGCCTCCTCTCAAGTCAGCTCTCCCGAGACCTACCTGAAGTGCAGTCTCTGCTTTTGGGATTTCCCATAGACAGAGATGTACTGGACCAAGTCCAGAGCAGGGCTGCCAGGATGGTTGGGGGCTGGAACACATGGCGTAGAGGAGCTGGGCTTATTCACCTTTCAGAATAAGACTGGCTGGGAGGGATGGCCACTTACAGCTTCCTGGCTAGAGGTTTGTAGGGAAGAGAGAGACAGATACCTCTTACAGGTGTATGGCAATAGGACAAGAGGTAGGGATATGAGCTGGAAGAAGGGGAATTCAAATCAGGTATAAGGAAAACTTGTTCTCAGTGCTTTGTCACTGGAATGGATTGCACAGAGACATTGTGGAGTCTCCATCATTGGAGATAGTCAAAACCCGAGTAACTATAGCACTTTTTGTTAAAATATCACTTGGGTTTTTGGGGTTTTTTTGATGCAGATTCTTAGAGCATGTCCTGGCTAAATCTTCTTTTGATGCTGTCATGGTTATTAATTGGTTTGGGGTTTTTTTTGGTTTGTGTTTGTTTTGGTTTGTTTTAAAGAAGTCAGTGACATTTGAGTCCCAGACAAATTTTGAAGCAAAATTTTCCAGAGTTGAGGAAGAAAGGGTAAATAATTATAAATTATTTCAAATTTCATGATTGCTTACTATTGCTACGTTGCACAGCTAGCAAATTTGAATTTTATCAGTGTAAAGAACAGAGGACTTACTGTGTGGCAGTGTGTAGTAAATCTTTATGTGCAAGGTCAGACATCATTTATCTGTATTATATTGAAAATTTGAAGCTTAGCCCGGATTGGTGTCCTGAGCAGAGCAAAATGCAAACATTTTGTAAGAGAAATGCTTTGAAAGAGATCTGTTACCAAAGTCTTCATCTTTTAATTTTAGTTTCTTAGCAGCTGGTCCTTAGTCTACCTAATTGCATTATAATGGTTTTATGCTGCACCAGATGTTAACAGGATAACATTTTTCTTTCCTAGATAGCAATGCAGCCTTTATGTTTGGAATTGTTATGTGTTTTTTCCTGTGTTAAGCTATATCATGAGCAAATGACAGGCACTGGATTCTAATTTTTTTATTAAATAAAACCAAATCCTTTTGAACATCTTTGAGAAACAGAAATAAAAGATCTCTCTAATTGACAGAATTTTGCTACTGACTTAATTTATAAGTATTTCAACCTTTATTCTAAGAGCAAAAGTAATGATTTGCATCCTGTAATTACTAATGTTTGCTATAATACACTAGCTTGTTTCCTTTCCCTATTCATCAGTCTTTATTAAAGCTGTTCTTTCTATATGCATGACTAGACTTATGCAGTGGTCTAATTTGTTATGTTGCATGGAATAAGGTTCTATGAGAAGGAAGCAATCTTTATTGCTAATTGCAGGGGCAATCATAACTCACAGAGGCTATGATCAGATTAAGAGTTTCCTCAGACATACTTGCTAGGATCTTATTTGAAAGAAAAAAAAAAAAAGAAAAAAGAAAAAAAAAAGGAAGAAAAAGAGTTAAGAGTGCAGTTGCACTTTCAGTCAATGCAGATTTATTGTTATTGAAGAAAGCTTCTCCCGTTCATACGTGATTGTTCTACATGCCCTATTTGGGAACAAAGTAACATTATAGTGTCTTTCCTAAAAAGCTTGAAAGGAATCTCTAAATTTGAAAATGGAAAACTAATTTTTACTAAATGGAATTGTTAAATTAATAATCACCTCCTATTAAAATAAAATCAGTAGATAGCATCTCAGTCATCTTAATTATTTTATAACTCATTACATGGATCATGCAAAGTGTAATTTATTAATAGTTGTATTACTTTCTTTTGTGTAGAAGTAGTGCACTAGAATAATTTATAATTATGTTTAAGATGTATCTGACCTTATTACAAGGAAAAAAAAAAATAAATGTTACTAATGAAATATTTTTGTCTGTTCACTGATATCCTAATTTCAGGATATCAACCTCAATATCAAACAGAATTTTAACTCCTTCCTGTAACCTTAACTTTAAAACCTTTCAAAGGGCATAATGTATTCCTGAATTATTTTTTTATATGTTTTTCTTTTAAAATAACTGCTGACTAAGGAGAATGTGTTTTGCTTCTGAGACTAGTAGGCATTAAGAGCATATTGAATGTTTACAGAATAAATTTCCTGGTAGTGCCTGAACCTCTTAGCCAGCAGCAGACCTGATGGGTGTGGAGGACAGAGAGGATAGTGTTGAGATTTTACACTTAAATCAGGGAAATGCAGCTTCAGATTAAGACATCCAAATGTAAGAATTTTCTCTTCCACTGTCATCAGTGAATATCTTGGACCAGATTCAGCTGTGCATACTTAGGTACTTAGCGTTGTTTTAAGCACAGTGAGATGTCCTGCCTGGCCAAGCTGATGTTGCAGGAGAATGAGACTCTTGTGCTCTGTGTCCTATCTGTGGATACATTTGGGATGCTCTAGCTTCTGTTTGGCCTCTAAATGCTTGTGTAGAAAAGCATGTCATTGCTGGGTCCTCTCTTATATGTACCAATGCTGTGAGCCCTTCTGAGACATCTCCCATGCATTAGGTGCTTGTGTGGGAGAAAACACTCTTTATAGCCTAATCATCTTCCTAATCTCTAATGAGACTTTAAATTCTTATTTCTAGGGTAGACACCTAAATTAAGGTTCTAATATCAAGCTCAGGCTCAATCCTCAAGGTTGTTTTTTTCAGTTTTAAAAAGAAATGGTTTTTACTGTGTTTATTTTTTTGTGTGTAGAAAATTGTATTGCACATTTTCAGGCATAATTTAGGGTATCATTTTCTACTTCTCAGTTTACAAGTAAAAAAAAAAAAGAAGGGGAGAAGAGGCGGATAAGGACAAGTAAGTGAACATGGAACAATACATAAATCTTCTCATGAGTTTGGAGGCGGGAGAGGGCACGGAGTTTAAATCCCTAAATAGTTATAAACTTTTAATTACCTGTAAAGCACAAATAATTTCAATATGCCTTATGTCTTACCTTTTCTTCTGATCAGTAAACCACTGTAATTATCATTTCTCCCCATGAAGTGACTAGCCTACAGTTAAATGCTATGAACAACCCTCATCCCTCATGAATGAGAATTCCCTCCTGCTATTAGTAACTGTCAATATGCATGATTGTTTCTGCACTAAAAGTCTTGGTAGAGTTCCTCATTAATTAGTTTGTGTACAAACATGACTACCTCTGCCAGTGAGAATAATGGGATGCCATCACAGGTAAAGCCAGAGAAGATCTGACTAAAGTAGATGAATCTTCATTACAGACTCACTATATGACCTTTATCAGCAATTCAAGCTTCATTACACTCACAAGGTCATTGCCCCAGATTTATAGAGAGAGCTTCAGATACTCATTTTTTAGTTATGTGGCTATGCAGTTCATTTTCTTCCACTTGGTTTCTACTTTTCACCAGAATTTATTATACTTTTTTCAAAAGTTGCCCTGCATAGCCAAGGAGTGAAAGGTCACAGTGGTATATAAATGTGTATGATAGTGTGCTGCTAGTCTTTCTAAACTTCAAGTGGCCAAATAGTGTAATAATCTGTAGATTTTTCATAATTGTTTTTTTTTAAAAAATTTGGTAGATCCCATGCCTTTTGCTTTATGTGGAGTCCAATAGTCGTTCTCCTTGATGCAATACAAGAGAGAAAGAAAACTGTTTCCTTTAAGAAGAGAATATAGTTTGACTGGGACAAGTATCAATGTAATGTCATGGTTCTTAGGTCAGCATTTCCCCCAAGTAAAGCATGTCCACCATTGCTATTTAAAAGGTTACATTAATAATCCAAAGGAGAAATTGTCTGGTAGTTTTCAGCCAATTTGACCTTTCTTTGGATCTGGATCTATGGTGCCTGGTTCTACGAGGTCCACTTTTCTGTCATGCAGGTAAGTTGGGAAAAATTGTCAGTGCCTTGCTGACCACGGAGTGATTAGTCAACATGAGTTACTTCCCCACTTCTCTGTCCTTGTGTAGTATTTCCAGCATGATACATGTGGCTTTCAGTGGCCTGCCTGCACACAGTGTGCTAATTATTTTGTTTATCTCCATTGCAATATTATTTGCATTAGGCAGGGATTCACATAGGTGCTTGTAATAATTAACTACAGTGTTAGAATAACAAAGCAGGCCAGAACAAATCCCAAACAGACTGAGGCAGATGAACTATGTATAGGAATCTCCAGATGGCTCCAAATTCCCAGAGTCAGGCATATTTAACATCCTTGGATCCAGCTTGGTGGGGGAGTGATGGTGTCAATTCACACCAAAGCAAAGGCATATAATGAGATGTGTACTATTAAAAATAGAAGGTCATATTGGAATGAGGGAGAGGTTCTTGTTTGTTTTGAATGTGTGTGATTGTTTTGGTAGGTTCTGTGTTGTGGGTTTTCTTCGTGCAACTGGAAGGGAAAGGGAAACATTAGGGTGTGTCAGGTTTGTTGCAGTAGTAGGATGGGTTTGCTCTTTCGTCTTGTAGGAGAGATGAAGGCAAACTGCTGCTTCTGAGCAGCCATAGAATAGCATTGCTGAATTGATATTCCTGGTTCCTTGAGGCTGAGCTTCAAGCACCCCTGGGCTGGTTAACTTCTAAAAGAAGCAACCAAAATGTGCAGATAAGGAGGCTGCTGGGAGTTCTGACAAAGTAACTGTGACATAGTGGTTGCAGAGTAAGTTGTATCATCCTTCTCCCATAGAATTACAGCAATACTGTGCATGCTCCAGGACAAGATCCTGGAGTTGTGATCCATCTGTTGATGTTACACTGTAGGAATGCCACACTGTGTACCATGGTGAACTTGACAGTGATAATGAAAGTATCAGGGGATGCAAAGAAGAATAGAGACCAACAGGACTTTGCCAGCATATTTGTGCTGGTGATCAGGAAGAGCGCAGAGGTCTAGGATCGCAAATGTTTTCTAGAGCAAGAGTTTGAAATCTACTAACCATTCCTCTTCTGTTAAGCTGTATAGCTGTACACATTTCCTTTTGTGATTTCTTCCTCCCCTCTCCCCCAAGCCCCCCAGGGGTTTTTCTTCATTCCAGCATTAGCCAAGCTGGCATGGCAAGATTGGTCCTCAGTCAAGTTTCCTTGTAAGAATTGTGTATTTTGGAATATGTA
>NW_010307151.1:0-4325 GCF_000700745.2 Antrostomus carolinensis
AAAGGAACTCTAAACCCAAAAGCACAATCCCGGAAGCGTGAGCCTGAGCGATTCCCAAGAGAATCCCCAGCTTTCCAACCATCCCCAGTTAATACACTGACCATGATGTGACAGGAGATGGAATATCTCATTGGCACATCCAAATGCCAGTTTGGAGTTTTGCTAATTACTGCACTTCCCCCTCCCAGTCCTTTGCACTTGCAAATTGGCAAAATGTGATGTCCTTGTACTTCCAGCAGCAACTGAAAACATCAGTGTGTTATCAACGTTCTTACAACAAATCCCACCCTGAACCCAAAACACAGCTATTCTGGCTACTACGGAGAAAAAAACTGAACCCAAAACACAGCTATTCTGGCTACTAAGGAGAAAATTAACTCTGTCCTGGCAAAACCAGGACAACCAGGGCTTCCCAGGGGGTCACAGCCTCCTTCGGGCTGGTGTGGGGTCCTCCATGGATTGTGGGTTTGGCTTTGGGATTATCTCTGCTCTGGGATCGCTGGGGACAGGCTGGACATCGGTTGGCAGGTCATAAACAATTGCACTGTGCATCACTCATTTGAATAACCCATTATTACTCTTATTGTAGGGAGGGTGTGGAGTCTCCTTCTCTGGAGACATTCAAAACCCGCCTGGACGCCTTCCTGTGTGATCTCATTGAGGTTCCTGCTCTGGCAGGGGGTTGGACTGGATGATCTTTCGAGGTCCCTTCCAATCCCTGACGTGATTCTGTGATGCTGTGATTCTGTGTGATTATTTTTCTTAATCTCAACCCAGGAGTTTTCTCACTCTTACCTTTCCGGGGCCGGGTTAGCGAGCGTCTGTGTGGTGTTTGGCTGCTGGCCGGGCTAAAACCACCACAGCAATGAAACCCAACATGTGCTCTAGGTCGGTCTCAGTTCTTCTCTCTGCTTTTTGAAGGCAGGTGCTGCCAAGGAAAAGCAGCATTTTTTTATAAAGCTTTATAAAGCTTTTTAAATTATTATTTTTAAATAAAAACTTTACTTTGGTTTGTCAGTTTTGTTTGGTTTTTTTTTTTTTTTTTTTTTATTAAACCCAGCAGAATCACCACGTGAAGCTTTTCAAGTTTCACCAGGAAACACTTTTCAATTGCTTTGAAAAAAAAATCCCCATCAGACATTTCAAGAGAAACCAGGACGACCACCTCACTGACGTGCAACAAAAACCTTTCCTGATTTCTTTTTCTCCAACGGGTTTTTGAAAAGTATGTCCCAGCTGAAGCCAAGGAAGTGTGTGGAATTTGTACCCATGGAGACTCCAATAACACAACCAGCTCCAAATGCCGCGGGATTATTAGTTTTCTTACCTAACATATCAGGAAAGGAGTTACTGGAAAAAGGAGAGATGGAAAGAAAGCAACCGAGTGACTCAATATAAATTGGAGAGACTGGGTTTGCTGGTTAGTGTTTGGTCTGTCTGTGGATTTGGGGTTAGAATATCTGCTTTTGAGAGGTTACTATGAGAATTAAACTGGAAAAAATTCAGAGCTGTGTGTCTGAGCACTAAGGTGAGATTTTGAGAAGCTCCAAAGAAAAATAAATCACTTTCTTCATGGGTTGTAGACCTTTAAGCTAAGGATATTTAAAAAAAATATATCAATTTTTAGGTGAGGGTGTTGTTGTTTAACAAACAGGAAAATAAAAAATAGAGATGGAATAGTTTCTCAGAAGTCATTTAATGCAATAAACACCTTTACCATGGGAAATAATGGAGATTAAGATCTTTTTCTTAACACCTCCTCGTGATGCGTTTGAAGATTGTTCTCATTCCTTCCCTCAGTCTCTTCAAAATTAAACAACCCTCTGCTTTTTCTATAAGAAAAATCCAGGCCTTTCCTACAGAAATAAATTAATCAATTTAAAATTAATAAATTTTCATCCTGCAATACTCTGGTCACTTATTTTGGTGTAACCACTGTACTTTGCATCTGGCTGTATTCAATTGCATCATATTTATTTTGAGTCGTCACTCAGATTTATGGAGAGTTTGATGAAACCCTTCAGCAGTGCCCACAGTCCTTCTCACTTCAGTATCACTTGCAATGTGCTGTTAAAAATCTGCTATAATTTTATTTTTTGGGGCAAGATTTTCTACTGTACAGATGGAAAAAGAAACGTAAACCACCTTTGGATGTGTTTTTATTCTTTCCAAAATTACAATTATTATATGAAACCCAAAGCAGAGGTTCCCTGCCTGCAAATCCTGCAATATCCTGAAATTCTTGATAATTCCCAGTATCACTTGATAAACTCTGACAAACTTTGATAAAGTCCTAGAAACCTTGGAATTTACCCGAAATAAACCTCTTGGGAACCTGGGGAGTCATCAGAGGGTTGTGATTTTTAATTAAGGACGTGTCTGTCACCTCTTGTATGAAGCTAATCACTTGATGATTAGCTTGAGGAATTAGGAATAAATTCCCTAAATAAATTAGGAATTTATTTATTTATTTATTTATTTATTTATTTATTGCAACTTGTTGCATAAACCATTTCTCACCCTTCTGCACCTGTACATTATTGGGGTGAGTCTGAGGAAAATATATTTATTTTAAAAAACTGCTGGTAAAGAAAAAGAACTTAAATCTGCTGGCAAACCCCATGGGCTGCAGCTGTAACAGGCACCCACAGGAGGGCATGTTCCTCAAAGCAAACTGGGATTCAGCTCAAATCCAACCTCCCTCCAAGGAGCCCTTGGACTTGATTTCACTAAAAGTAAATTTTAACCAAAAATAGGTTTTTTTTGTTGGAAGCAAATGCCTTGCAAAGGTAGAGAGATCCTTTGAAATGTTATGTTTGTCTTGGGAAAATACTGTTCTATAGGTTGCTGGGAATGAAACCTTAAATAAAGCTGTTCCCTGGAATTGAATAAATGAATCAACTGAATAAATGAATCAACTGAATAAAGGAATCAACTGAATAAATGGAAAAAATCCCAGAGGACTAAAACCAAAACAAAACAAAAAAATTGCTTTGAGGGTTTTTTTTTTTTTGCTTAAAAAATTAAAAAGTTAGCCTGTGTTCAGCCAGTTTTAGTGGGGAGAATTCCCACTGTGCTACAGGTACCAGCACACACAGCCCTGTCCTGCCTGTGCCAGGTTCCCCTGTCCCAGCTGAGTGAGCTCAGAGCAGCTGGGGGGAAATATCCACAGCCTGGACTGAGTACAAACAGCGTCACCTCATGCAAGCTGAGAAGATTGCTACATGCCGATAATTTAGTTTTTCCTTTTTCTTTTTCTTTTTCTTTTTCTTTTTCTTTTTCTTTTTCTTTTTCTTTTTCTTTTTCTTTTTCTTTTTCTTTTTCTTTTTCTTTTTCTTTTTCTTTTTCTTCTTTTTCTTCTTCTTCTTCTTCTTCTTCTTCTTTTTCTTTCTTTTTCTTTTTCTGTTTTTTTTCTGTTTCTGTTTCTTTCTTTCTTTTCCTTTTTCTTCTATTTTTCTTCTTTTTCTTCTTTCTTCTCTTTTCCTTTTCCTTTTCCTTTTCCTTTTCCTTTTCCTTTTCCTTTTCCTTTTCCTTTTCCTTTTCCTTTTCCTTTTCCTTTTCCTTTTCCTTTTCCTTTCTGTATCTTTTTCTATCAGCAATAATATTCACCTTCACAACGCTTTTAAATCCTGATGCAGATGGAATAGGCTCTGGGTTTGTAGGCAGGCAGTTGCTCAAGAGAAGCACTTGAGGACAGAGTACATCTGCACACCAGCTGCTCCTGAGGACACTCCTTTGAGGGACCGAAGCAAACCCAAGCGATGGGTTTCCCTGCGTGGAGCTGCCGCATCCCTGGAGCCCTGCAGTGTGTCGATAACGCTGGGTGAGACCCCCAGGAGTGTTGTCTGCTGCATCTGGTCAGACCACCACCCTCCTCAGTGCTTTTGGTTGTTGGGCTTAACAGGAGAAATCAGTTGAGTGTGGTTGTGCCAAGGCCCAGCTGGAATTGCCCGGTGGCATCGCGGCGCGTCCTCAGCAGGACAATGAAACCTGGGCTGTGGCAGTGCCACAGGGTGCTCTGTCCTGTCCTGTCCTGTCCTGTCCTGTCCTATTTGAGCTCTGCTTCCCCGCCAGACTTACCCAGCCTGAGAGCAACCAGGTGAGTGCTGAGGACAGGAGAAAGGATGTCCAGCCCTTCCCTTGCTCACTCTCTGTCTCCCTTGGGTGGCAGCAAGTATCTCACCAGTCCCCAGACACTTCCTGGCTCACCGGTTTGAGGACATGGACTTCAAGTTGTGCTTCCCAAACTCATGTCTTCCCCCTAACAAGTTTTTATCACAGCTAGAAATTCAAATGTTCTCTTCCCCTCCCCACCCTGGAAATTT
>NW_010307151.1:4359-8133 GCF_000700745.2 Antrostomus carolinensis
TATCTGCTTGTTTTGGCCACAGTCCTCTGGAAATTCTGCAGAAAACACTGGGAACAGTCACGGAAAAACCAGCGTGTGTGGGGTTTGGTGTGTCACTCCCTGCAGGGACCTGTGACCTTCTCAGCTCACAGGAGCTAGAGGAGGATGTGTCCACAACTTGGATGTAATCAAAGATAGTCATGTTGATATCACTAAATCAATATAATTTATGTCAACACAGCTTTGGTACGGAGGCAGCGTCTGTGTAATGAGACTCTCAGTGACTGAACAGCCCTGGCAGAAGGTCTCTGTGGAAGTTTTCATAGACATAGTTTTTGGCTTTCTTTGTAAAATATGTTCCCAGGAAGAAAGTCTGTTTGGTATTTTTCTCCTACCACTTTTATCCTGGGTGAAAATTTCTTTGTATGCCAAAGCTCAGAGCTCTTATTGTGTGTCCAATCTTTTCAAACAATCCTAATGAAAAATGTTTCATTTAATATAGAAATTTTATTTTCATTTGCATTTCTCTTCTGAAAACAGTCAAACCTCCAGAGAGAAGAGCAAAATTAGTCTGTTAATAGTCTAAGTTGTAATAAATTGAATAAGATACAGCAGCATATTATTCTTTCAACTATTCTTAGTGGCAAAGTAAGGCTGAGAGAACTTAATGGGATATGTTTAACTCTGTATTGTAGTACCTAAAAGGAAGTTCTCTACAGCACAGAGCTCATTTTAAAGAAATGAGATGTCTTGGACAGGGTCACACATAAAATCTTGAAAAGGCAAGGAACAGAGTGATCATAACATACTTTGGTAAATCACCACGTGTTATTAATATGTGTTTGAGTGGCATGTCTGCACTTTAGTGCATTTGTCAATTATTACTATTGCTATTTTACCAGCAGAACCAAGAGAAAGCAGCCAAGAGAAAGGTAAGTTTGCTTTCGCTGTGGCCGTGCAAACATTGTTTTTGAAGCCTCAACCAGCAGCAAAGTGGGTCTGAGCTGTGACACTGCAAACTGCTCCAGTAAAGGGTGGGCGATGAGAGGCAGAAACTCACTTCAACTGCTCCAGCATCATTTCCTTGAGCCCTAAAATGAGAAATAAGGTTTTTTCTACAAAAACATCACCGTTGGGAATCGTGCTGCTGTGGCTGTGTGGGCACAGCTGGGTTGTCCTGTGGGATGGGTGAGCAGCAGGGCAAGGACCCCGTGGCTGGAGATAGTGTAATGTGTGTGCCGAGCAGGTAAATTAGGATGGGATTATTCTGAAAACCAGATTGTGGTAGGACAACCACTTTCTATCTGCCCACCTTGTCCATGTTTCCAACATTTTAGGTCACTTCTTCCATCCTGAACTGGGACAAAAAGTTGAAATCATAGAATCATAGAATGGTTTGGGTTGGAAGGGACCTTAAAGCTCATCCAGTCCCAACCCCCCTGCCAGCAGCAGGGACACCTTCCACTAGACCAGGTTGCTCAAAGCCTCATCCAACCTGGCCAAGAACACTTCCAGGGAGGAGCAGCCACAGCTTCTCTGGCCAACCTGGGACACTGTCTCACCACCCTCACAGTGAAGAATTTCTTCCTAATATCTTATCTTATGGAAGTTTGGAAGCTGAACATCGAACAGAAAAGTTCCACTTGTTCCTACGGGAAAGTCCAACGTGCTCATGACTTATGAGCATTTTAAAGTGCTGTAACTTTTTTACTACAGTGAGTTTATGTTTAAAAACAGCAGAAAAATATTAAGTAGCCCTGTAGATTATTAACATTTAAGACTGAATTATGGGTGCATAGGTCTTGCACCACACTCCAGTCAATCATCATCAG
Organism: Antrostomus carolinensis; assembly: GCF_000700745.2. Classification (NCBI taxonomy): domain Eukaryota; kingdom Metazoa; phylum Chordata; class Aves; order Caprimulgiformes; family Caprimulgidae; genus Antrostomus; species Antrostomus carolinensis. The sequence goes on from NW_010307151.1 coordinate 6,171, forward strand.
CAACTTCTCTGCTTGGGTGATCTCAAAGCACACAGGATTGGAGCTGGACTCTGTGTACTCAGGTGATAAAACATGTTTCTGTGTTGCTGTCTCTTACTCTGGTTAGAAATTCATCCCCTTTCCTGGTTACAACACCAGTTTAAACGGGGGGGACAGACAGGGCACAACCTTGGGTTAGATCTGCCTGATAAACATGGTGACACCATCACAACAAAGTCCCCTGGCTTGGGAATGGGGAGATAAACCTGCTGTTCTCATCCTACAGCAACCAGAGAAAAGAGATGATTCTTGTGTTTACTGACGTTCCAGAGATGCAATTAGGGTTTGTTGTTTTTTTTCTGAGCTATTGGAAACAATTCTTCTACATGTAACTTTGGAGCAAAGAGCTTTCCATCAAATTCTTTTCCAACAGGGGAATTACCTGTGGGCAGAAATAGCATTGTAATTTGGTTTTAGCTTTAACGTTCAGAGGATATAGGCAAGACCTCCAAAGAGAGTTGATATTTAGCATCAAACTACATTATTCAATAGGGTAGAAATTCAAATTCTCCACTGCCTTTCACGCTTTATAACTTTGAATCCCACATTGCATGTTGTGTAAAACGACGGACTGCCTTTGCCTATGCTCTGTTGTTTCAAAATCCACCAGCCTGCAGGTCTCACTGAGTATTAAATAATAAAAAAGGTGTTTGTAGCTGTGGCAGACAAAGCAACTACTGTTTGCTCCAGTTTTATTTATGAGAACAAAACTGCACAAGAGTCGTGGTATTACAGGCTGAGGTGGATAAAAGTCAGTTATCAGCTGGGGGGTTCTGGGGAAGACTCCTTGGCTTTGGTGAAGCTGTGTTGATTTGTGACTGTTGGGAGCTGGATATGAAGGTACCAGAGACCTGGGACAGGCTGCCCAGAGAGGGTGTGGAGTCTCCATCTCTGGAGATGTTCAAACCCACCTGGACACTTAGGCTACCCAGAGAGGTTGTGGAGTCTCCTTGTCTGGAGATGTTCAAAACTCACCTGGACACTTTCCTGTGCAACCTGGTTTAGGGAACCTGCTTTGTCAGGGGGGTTGGACTGGATGATCTCCTGAGGTCCCTTCCAACCCCACCACTCTGGGATTCTGTGAATCTAGAACTTAATTTGGTGTGGGATTTTAGTGTCTGTGTATCTTTTTTTTTTAATTTTTTTTTAATTGTGTGTGAGTTTTTTGTTTTACTTTTGGGTTTCTTGGCTCTTTTTCCAGAGAGACCTACCCCTGTTTGCTGTAGAACCTTTCACACGGCCAGAAAGATGTTGCAAGTCCTTGTTGGGAAAGATAACATGACCTGTTTAAATTTGGAAATGATTACGCTAAAAGCAGACTCTTCTGACTCCCTTCCTTCCGTGTGACCACGTGTTTACCAGCATGTTTTCTCAATGTGTTTATTCTCCTCTTGTTCAGCTTCATGTGGAAATTGCTGAAATCATATATTGCCCCCTCACCCCGTTATCTTTCAGGTCAACGTCCTGAGGTGCAATGACATTTTGGGTTGAGTCACTTGCTCCCAGTGACTCTGGTCACTTGACTTACTCCCAGTGACTGTGGAGTTGGGAATTTGTAGAGACCAGCAAAATGTGGGAAGTTGGAAAGTCCTTGATTTCTTAGCAACAACTAAAAACATCAATATATTATCAACATTCTTCTCATTCCAAATCCCATATTAAATCTAAAACACAGCGCTATTCTAGCTACCAAGAAGAAAATTAGCTCTATCCTAGGACAGTGTTCACCCCTTATTCCGTATCATTTATGTCGTGCTCAGGTTCCACACTTTTCAATACATTTCAATTCATTACCACCACCGTTCCTGTTATATATATATCATAGAATGGTTTGGATTGGAAGGGACCTTAAAGATCATCCAGTCCCAACCCCCCTGCCAGCAGCAGGGACACCTTCCACTAGACCAGGTTGCTCAAAGCCTCA
>NW_010307151.1:8287-10453 GCF_000700745.2 Antrostomus carolinensis
AATATCTAATCTAAACCTCCCCTCTTTCAGTTTAAACCCATTTCCCCTTGTTCTGTCATTAACTGCCCTTATGAAAAGTCCTTCCCCAGCTTTCTTGTAGGCCCCCCTTCAGGTATTGGAAGGTGCTATAAGATCTCCCCAGAAAAATATATATAAATATATGTATTTTAATATATAATATAATTTGTTAGGTCTGCTTTACAGAGCCAGACACCAAGGCACTAGGCTTGCTTATCTGCCCCTTCACTGTAAAACACAGAGCTTTGCTTTGGCTGTTGATCTTGGCAGGAATCACCCGGCAGCACACGGCAGCTCCTGCAGAGCTGTGTTCATTGGCATCGGATGAGAAACTGCCCGATATTCCCTTTGAAGTCCCAGAGACTGAAAATATCTATGCAGGCAGTAGAAAATATCTATTCTACTTTCTTCACTTGCCTCTCTCCTCCTTGTAGCCAACAAATGCAGGACTAAGACATGTATTTAATGCTTTTTTAAAATTATTTTCCCCCATATGTCAGTGTACATAACTCATTGGCCTGGGTTTCGGCTGGGACAGAGTTAATTTTCTTCTTAGTAGCCAGAATAGCTGTGTTTTGGTTTCAGTGTGGGATTTGGTATGAGAAGAATGTTGATAACACACCAATGTTTTTATTTTTTATTGGAAGATGAAGGATTTTCCAACTTCCCTGTGTTTTGCTGGTCTGCAGGTGCAGAGGACTGGGGGAAAGTGGGCGCAGTAAAATTAGAAAATCCAAACTGGTATTTGGACATGCCAGTGGGATATTCCAGATCATGGAACGCCACGGTCAGTGTATTAATGAGGGTTGATCGGAGTGCTGGGCTGCTGTTTTTGGGATTGTTGGTCCTCCAGGATCATTATCTGGGAATGAGCTGAGCTGGGTCAGAAGGTGGTGAGCAATGGCAGTGGGTATCACTAATTTGTATATTTTATTATCACTATTATTACCATTATTATTATTATGATTTTTTATTTTATTTCAATTATTAAACTATTATTATTATTCTTTAATATTCAAATATTAAACTGTTTCAATCATTAAACTAAATTAAGTTTTATTTTATTTCAATTATTAAACTGTTCTTATCTCAACAAGTCACCTTACCCCTCCAATTCTCTCCCCTGTTCCCTGGGGCAGGGGGAGAGTGAGCGAGCGGCTGCATGGTGTTCGACTACCAGCCAAGTGAAACCACCACACTCGTTCTGGCTGCAATTTTCACTGTATGAAAATTTGGTAAGATGAGTTATGAGCCAGTGAATGGAACAACTGGTACCTGCAAAGCCTTTCCAGTCTTTCCTGGCCTAGCCAGCCATGGTTCAAATTCACCCCAGGCGAGCGATTCTGTACTGGGTTAATATTTCCTGGGCCACCCTGCTCTTGGTGCTGGGGAAACTGAGAACCCTGGGACTCCACTGGAGTTAATTGTTAGGAAACACAGAGCCAGCACAGGCGATGCTTGACAAAGGGCGCGGTGACTCTGGTGCTTTTGCTGGTTCAAGCTTAACTACTCCCCGTTTGTTTACAAAGGGCTGTGCTATCACCAATAAATAATTATGGTTCTTGTAGTTACTCCAAGGTGTAAGCTGCTCAGTGAGAACGGTTCCTCTGCTCCTCCTGGCAGAGTTGCCTGAGGACCATCTGCGCTTATCTTTGCTCTTCTGAGAACCTCAGGAAGTTTAACAAGGCCAAGGGAAGGTCCTGCACCTGGGTGAGGGCAACCCCAAGCACAAACACAGGCTGGGTGGAGAATGGCTGCAGAGCAGCCCTGAGGACAAGGACTTGGGGTGCTGGGTGAGGAGAAGCTCAAGATGAGCCGGCAACGTGCGCTCACAGCCCAGAGGCCAATAACCGTGTCCTGGGCTGCACCCAGAGCAGCGTGGGCAGCAGGTGGAGGGAGGGGATTCTGCCCCTCTGCTCCGCTCTCCTGACACCCCCCCTGCAGTGCTGCCTCCAGTGCTGGGGCCACCAACAGCACAAAGACATGGACCTACTGGAGCCAGTGCAGAGGAGGCCACCAGAGGAGGATGATGCGAGGGCTGGAGCAGCTCTGCTGTGAGGACAGGCTGCGAGAGTTGGGGCTGTTCAGCCTGGAGAAGAGCAGGCTTTGGGGAGAACTGCTAGTGGCCTCCCAGTACCTGAAGGGGCT
>NW_010307151.1:10580-12300 GCF_000700745.2 Antrostomus carolinensis
CTGGATGAGGCTTTGAGCAACCTGGGCTAGTGGAAGGTGTCCCTGCTGCTGGCAGGGGGGTTGGGACTGGATGAGCTTTAAGGTCCCTTCCAACCCAAACCAGTCTGGGATTCTATGATTGTCTCCTCCTTCACCAGTCCCTTTGGTTCCAGAACCGATGGGACCGTTGCAATCACCATGGTATCTACCTTTGCAGTGATGCAACCCCAGTTTGATAGACAAGGACATTGGGAGCACAAAAAAAGCTGCTTGCCCAAGGTAATTTTGTTGGCTCAGGGCATCTCCAAAAATAGAACTGGTGACTCCTGCCGCCTCCGCTGACCTTTGGGTTTTGCCGCTGAATCTTTTCTTGGTTCACTGAGAATTCCCTGTCCCCTGTCAGCACAGCAGCTCCTGGCTCATGACCAAGGCTTGACTGGGGTAAGAGGGTTGGTTCTCTGCTAAGTTCTCAGATCTTTCTGACGTTCCAGATGGATCGTTGCTCTGTGGAATAAATTTGCCATCGGAATTGAAGTGGAGCCACGTGAGGGATGTGGGTGGGATAACTGGGACAGGGAGGGGAGTGTGGTGGAGCTGGAAGGGAAAGCTCTGACCACACGAGATGGCAAACAACCACCAAAGCAAGAACTGGTGGGTGCCTGGCCCTGCAGACGGCACGGTGCAGGGCTGGTTTGGAGGTCACCATCTCACTGGGCTCCTGTTTTGCAGCTGCAATATCCTCGGTGCTGTTCCATCCTCTGGATCTGCTGCAGCTCCAGCCCTGACCTTCTGGCAGGAGCTTCTCTCAGGACATATTCCTCAGTTTGCTCATCGACTCAAGGGCATGAACCAAACCCTCCCCACCCCGTGTGAGTGGGGAATATCTCTGGGCAGAAAGAAGAATTTGTAGGAAAAAAAAACCCCCAACATGTAGGAATTCTTGGTGTGTGCACTAGTGACACAGCAGCAGCAACTCATTGGGTGGATCAGCTGTTTTGCCAACAGGATAAACAAAATTCTGGCTTTTCTCCATCTTTACCAGCTAGAAACAACTGAGAACAGTCGGATGATCTACTGGACCATAACCTTGAAAATCATATTTTTGAAAAGTGCCATTGGACTTCAAAAATATAAAAAAGAAAAAAAGCCACTGGACTTCAGTTTAAATAAGCAAGACTCAAGGAGGGCAGGAGATGGTGGAGCTGGTACCAGATCACAGGTTCTGCCCCAAGTTCTGCCCCAGTTCCCCACACGGTGGGATGATGTGAGGTGACTTGAGCGCTCAGGGATGCTCCAGTACTGATTGTGCCACCAGCTCCAAGCCAGGCTGGACTTCAAGAGGTAACGAGGTTCCTACCACCGCCATGGCCAGAACCACCTGATCCTTGTGCCCATCCCTTCTCCCTCCTTGGACATTAGGGAGAAATTCTTGGCTGTGAGGGTGGTGAGACAGTGTCCCAGGTTGGACAGAGAAGCTGTGGCTGCTCCTCCCTGGAAGTGTTCTCGGCCAGGCTGGATGAGGCTTTGAGCAACCTGGTCTAGTGGAAGGTGTCCCTGCTGCTGGCAGGGGGGTTGGGACTGGATGAGCTTTAAGGTCCCTTCCAACCCAAACCAGTCTGGGACTCTGTGATTCCAGCAGCAGCTGCAAACACCGGAGCGTTACCAACGTCCTTCTCAGAACAAATCCCGCCCTGACCCCACCCGCGGCTGTTCCGGCTGCTGAGCAGGAAATTCTCTGTCC